>NC_056748.1:343612032-343837546 GCF_019279795.1 Protopterus annectens | reverse complement strand
AAACAGCTGGCATTTTCACAGCCAGCACACCAATATCATCTGGTGATGCCAATGACTGTACAGGCAAAGTGGTAGCATGTAGTACAGCTGTATGGTCTCACAATAAGCACACACCGACAGAGATTACACATGGGACAAACATGGTGCATGCAATATTAGTTAAAGCCAGTACTGGAAAATGCATGGTCGAGTCAGATTGTTCTTCCTACATCTCCACAACCATCACATGGGAGGGAGTGTGCAGTAGCTCACAGTGCATAGATAATGGACACAGAACTTGTGTGAGGAGCTTTTCACTGAATGTGGCGATGAGGGTCTCATGGCAAGGGTGTGCTCTCTCTCACCCTTGTAACAAGAACACTATGGAATCAGCACTGGAAGAGGGTGCTTCTATATCACTATGATTTATGGCCATAGTGCTGTACAGTAGCAGCAAGAGTACAGGCCATCTGCGAGAGGAATGTAGTACTGTTGTGGGAATGGGACCAGTATGAACTCCTCTTGAAAGGTATCTTGCCCATGCAGCCTGGCAGTCATCCTCTTCCATGACATAAGGAGGTGAACCAAGATATCTACAGCCTCCTAATATGACCACCCCGAGCATATACCAACCCCTGACCATTGAAAACACTGCTGGACAAGGCACTGTTGGTGGATGGTACCCACTTCTTCTGGAAAGAAACTGATATGAAAGGTATGTGTCTTACCACATCTTCATAAGACCTAGCATGGGATCATCCCTGGTTCCCATAGCTTCACCAAGGCATTAGCAGTTATGGGCAATATCTCCACAGAAGCTATCATGCAACAAAAATCATTCCAGAAGATATCTGTTGATTAAGCCCCAGTGCAGCCCACATATCAGGAGCCATCTATGATGTGCGAGGGCACTAGGATCCCTTGCTAGGCTGTCTAATAAAGTCTAAACCCATATTTGATGTAGTCTGATCCTCTACTACTGCAGTCAGAGGGAAGCAGTGCTTGTCCTAACAAGCAGCCCCACCCAGTAGTGATGGTGAGTGCTCATGTCTGTACAGCTCATAGCTTAGGTGGGAGCAAGGCTGTACTGTCACCTTTTATAATGAGTGGTAGACAATCCCTGATTGAGGGAGGCAGTGTCTCTCTCTCCATATCATCCTCAGACCATGCATAGGTGCTCATGTACACCTGTTGAGTACAGGTATCATTTTTGCAAGGGTCAGACCTATGAATATATAATGCAAGACAAAACTACATATTCATGCATCCTATTCTGCATACAAGTCATTCAAATAGTGGCACAGACTATGGAGATATAACAGACATACACCTCTATTTCTATTCTAGTTTGACTACACACCTGACATACCTATGGGAAATGTATGCAGTCACATTTGAAGTTTGCCAGCACATAGTGCCCGAGTAGTCATATTGAACTGCAAATGGAAATTTCACCAGTGCCAATACCATAAAAATGAAGTCACTGAAAGTTACTTTTTTTGAATGTCAAATCAGGTTTCTTGCAGTGGCAGGCACCTCTGTACTTCTTCAATACTTTAACTCTAGAGTCACTCAAAAGTGGAAAAAAGTGCAAACTCCATTAGCAATAAAAGTAGTTTTTGTGACTTCATTTGTGGTATTCCACTTGATAAAAGTGTGTTTGTTCACCTAGCTGGTTCCTATACACAGCTTCTATTTAGAGATGCAATATAGTTACTAACCTGGTGCATCTCCCTCGGAGACATGCAAGGACTGGCCAGTCTTAGGACCTGCGTCCACTTCTCCAGGTATGTCACCCATAGCCATCCAAAACTCAGGGATGGAACACTAGAAAATCTGCAAGAGTTAGGCTTGCAGTGAGAAGTGGCCCACCATCAGTGGCTGACCTTTCTGCCACTGTACTGCATGTCTGCTTGGTGGCCCACCTATTTATGTTATTGGCATGTTTTTGACACTGCTGTAAAAAGTGTGGTTCTTCTCACCAAAAGCACTGACGTTGTGGACCACTTTTACTTAGGCGCGGTCCTGCGGAGACTGGTGAGCACCCCTTTTTCCTAACAGGCCCTGCCATGAGATCAGAGTGCCTGTAGCAGGATATCATTCCCAGCTCAACTGAAGTTATGCAACCTCTGCTACCCACTCCCTCCTGAGGACCTGACCAATGACAACAAAACATATAACTGTAGGCTGTTAAGCGATGTGAACAGGCTATCAATTAGTAACAGTGTGTTTCCATAGATGTACACAGCAGTACAGGTGTGGGCAGGGATAGGAGCATGATGAATGCCACAGATGTGCTATTCTGTGGACAAGGAGGTACTCTGCTGACACCACAGATTATTGGTAGGGGTGTGTACAGTTGGAGTGGCTGCCAGACAGAGGCCAATAGGAATATACAGGTAAATGGTGGGATTCATTCACTGTGTAGGTGGAGGAGAACTACACAAAAACATCAGGCTACTGTTTTATAATCCTGGGATTACAAATGGGGCCCATAACAGCTGTGCCCACATCATGCATGTGTAGGACATTCAGGATAGTACAGCGAGACAACTGTCTTCCCTCACCTACAGTACGGATATCCAGCTACATATATTATGCAGAGGCTATATGCAGTTACACATTGCATTAAAAACAATATTACAGATTAATACAAGTAAATTTATTATTTTCCATGACAAGGGTCACATGTACCTTATACCAGAGATTCAGATCTTAACACAATACTGCAGAACACTGTGCAACTCTTCAAGGCTATGTCTTCTGAAAGAACTTGCTCTGTGCTGCCAAACAATTCCTGCTGTATAGCTGCTGCTGTTCTTTCTTTATTCTTTGTGCAATTCAGAAGTTAAAATGACAGACCATCCACCTAAGCCACAAGTAGCTTGTGCAGCATGGATTTAAATCAAGTTAGTTACCACACGTCTACAAATCATTATATTACCCCTAAGCTTCAGTGAAATACAATGCACATGAAGTAAAAATCCACAGCATGATAATGCACCATGAGTGAGGGCTTGTTCAGTGCTGCTTGTGCATGTATGCTTGTCACTGTTCACGACTGCAGTGGGTTGTGCTGCTCATAATTCAGAATTCATGTTTCCAGTATGAATCTCAGGCCATCTTCTGGTCTTTAAGGACATTTGTGTTAATGGCTCTTAATAATTTCCCTCGGAGACTGCCCACCTTGTGTGCTCAGTGCAGCAAGATTTGGTTCTACCTGTTACATAAATCAGTTCAAGGATATATTGTGGGGACCCTATCATGGACCATCCTTCAAAAAAAGCATACTTGCACAAATCTGATTATTCTAGCAGCTTTTTATAAGAAAATTTTTATTAATTTAACATATTTACAATACATATCCAGAAAGGAGGAAATTCATCATCACTTACTGTTATACAATGTTAGGAATACATTGAATCAAGGTAATCTTGTACAATTAAATATTTTAAGAGTATTGGTATTTCAATAGTAACATTTCAAGTCTATCCCAACCACTAAAAGTCTTAGTACAATTTATAGAGGTTATTTGTTAAATTTACATTTTTTTTTAATTGGGAACAATGTCCGATTTCCAATTTTTTTGTAATAACTTTCTAGCAACTGCCAATTTTTTGTTGTTGTTTGGCTTTCACAGATCCAGGAAATGAAACCTTCATTAGTATTATTTCTATAGTTATGACCACAACCCCTTGAAAACATATTTATCTCTTCCCAATATACACTTCACAGTCCATAAACATGTGTCCAATCAGCTTTTACATCTTTATTTCAACTCCATACTAAAGTTGTTTTACTATAGTTAGTAACAAACATTTTGGTCTCTCTGCATGTGTGTGTGTGTATATGGGCCTATATTATGATGCCGAAATGGCTAAACACCATTTCAAAGGCATAGAGAGCAAACTACAAGTTACGCGAAAGGCCAGCCCACAGATTTTATCCTAGGGAAAAAAGATCACTTAGACATCACAATGAATTTGCCCTTTTCCCCACTGTAGTGTGATCGTAGAGTTAGTATATTTAGGCAGGGGGCTGTGGGGGGGTGAAGCCCCCCACTTTGTAATGTTTGAGTGGGTGTGTCGTGTCTGGTTGGCCTTTCAATTTTTTCCCTAGGAAAATCTCTCTCTCTTAATGGTTTTAAAAATTGATTTCATATGTGCAGAGTCTAAAGAATGAAATGAATTTCCTTCTAAGGTAAATTGTATTAACTAGATGAATGGATCACTACATATTTCTAATTTATCAAACTTGATAAAACTATAAAAATTTAGTATAAATATGTTCCTGAATGGTTTCCCACTGACTAGTGTAAGTTGAGTCTATCCAGGGTATAACAGAGTTAAGATTCCTAATCTGGGAAGCTAATACCACCATAATCATACATTATTTCTACAAGTAATTCTCAGCTTTTTAGGATACCATAACAATGAAGCTAACATTTTTTCCATTTTCTTTAAAAAAGTTTGTCAGGTATTAAAGCTATGCAATATAATATATATAAAATCTTGAGTAATAATCATTTTAGTAAGTATTATCCTATCCTCAAAATAAGAAATACGTGAATTATTTTTTCAGAATTATTATGACCAATCTTGCTTACATCTTGATAGAATTTTTATTCCTAAATATTTTAGCTGTTTTCCTTCCCAATTATATTTATTTATAAACTATCTTGTAATCGATTTAACTTTAAACTTTCAGTTCTATTAAAATTTCAGGAGAAATACTCCTTGAGGAAATAGATGAAGAAATGGAAAAGTTTCAATTGAATGATTTAAATCTCCTATAGTTAGTAAAATATTTGCCAAAAGTTGTATTTTAGATTAACAATCCTTGATAATAGAGAATCCATCAATTTTTTAATTGCTTTTTATATTATTAGCTAAAGGTTCCGTCTAGCAGAGAGCAATAGACACTCCTGCTTTGTGCCTTTGTTTAAAGCAAATCCTTGAGAAATGTACGATCCAAAATTAAAGATATGCTTTGGAGTCTATACAGATTTTTTAATATTCACATACATTGTTCTGGAAATGTAAATGCTTCTAAAGTTTTAAACAAATAGTTCCAATCTATAGAATCAAAGCCTCTCTTGATATCTAAGCTAATTAGAGTCAATTTCTTGTTTTCTTTTTGCTAAATCTAAGACAGACAGTTACTAACCTATTTATATCATCCATTAATCTATGGACTAAAATTAATACAGATCAAAAGTATTTAATCTACTATACCTCAATCTTGTAATAAAGATTAAAGTAAATATAGTCTATATTTAATAATAAAAATAGGTCAATATGAGGAAAACTGACTTATTATCCTTTTCTTGTTTAAGTAAAGATTACAGAAAATGTCCATGAGGGTGGAATTTTGTCACTTTGAATTATCCTGAAAATAATACTCAGTAATTCTAAAATATTTAGCAGACTAATTTCACACTTAAACCATCTAAAGCTGGAGCTTTACCATTTTCCCCCTTTTTAAGCTTCTTTAACGTCTATCAGGGTAACAGGCTCATTCAACACAGATATTTGCTGGTCATTAGGTTTATTAGTAACATTTTCCTTTAAATAATTATGAATTACGTAATTAAGATTTTTATCTTTATGAAGATCCTCTGGAATTTTTTAAAAATATTAAGCATTTCCTCTATTTCTGAAGTAAGCTTATAAGTGTGAGCATTTCAGATATTATTGAAATGTCATTTTGCTTAGTATCTTACTTCTATCAGATAATCTATGTAGATTTTTTGAAGTCATCACATAACCATGCAGTTTGATTTTTTTCTAAAGCCATCTCCACTTCATGTTTGGAAACTGTGACATTTTGTCATCATTAAATTAAATGACTTTGGTATTATCTAATTTGTTGTTCAAACCTCACTTTGTGTATTTCATCATGTATGTCTAACAACTCTTTATCCCACTGTTTCATTTTATGTGTCTATATTATTTCCTTGAAGAGGCATTCCATCGAATGACTCCTAATCAACCCTAAAACCACAAACTTTCAAAATTGCTAACCTCCACATAAGTGATTTCTTTCCCTTGGAAGGAAATCACTTTCCCTACAAACACCAACAAATAACCACAAACACAACAAAGTGGGAAGCTTTGCCCCCCCACACCCCCAATGTGGAAGGCTGTGCCACCCACCCACACACACTCTAAATATACCAACTCAGAGATTGCACTATAAATGGGGAAAATGGCAAACTGGTGAGGATTGCCAAGCGATTTCTTTCCCAAGGAAAGAAATCACTTATGTGGACGTTTACCATTTTCAAATTTTGCAGTTTCAAGTTCGATGAAAAGTTGTTTGATAGAATACCTCTTCAAGGAAATAGGAACCCCATTTTATTACTAGCCCATCTTCCCATTCTATCCTCGATATGCATTTTTAAGGAGTTCTGTAAGATGACTTTACTAACTTGACCATTACAGATAAAAAGTTCTCAATGTGTTTCTTACATCAACTCTTAATTCCATCATATATACTGGGATTCTATAAATAATTTGAAATTTACTTATAACCATTAATATAATACTTAATGTATTATGATCAAAGACAAGGAATAGTTTTAAAATAATTCATTTTAAGTAAATCTGTAAAATTCTATCAGTTCTAGTTTGTGTCCCATGTGCATAACAATAATGGGTAAAGAGCAATAACTATCTGCTTTTACTATTAAATCAACTAAATTATTATTACTAATCCATATGTTTAGTTTACTTGTATCAGCTAAAGCACTAAAGAAAGCAAAAATTCTGTTATCTTCTATACTATACACGCAGTTAACATCCCCTGCTAAATTAAACTACCCTTCCAATGACTTTGTACTGGGTTCAAATGATCTTTACCGAATCTTGCACATATTCCAGTGAGCCAGTAAAAACATTGCTAGTGTACAGAATCTGTCATCAATTGTAACTACTACAAATGTATACATTCCTTGAGGATCATTAATGGAGTCCATGGCCTTAGGCATGGCATTACTGGAGATTTTCTCCAAAGTATAGCAGTTCCCCTATGCTTTTTGTCACAAGCAGCTAAGGATATAATTTTGTAACCCAAGTTATTTAAATATTGTATATCTTTATCAAGGGAGTCTTATGCAAAAATAGGATTCCTCTATTTAAATTTCAGATCTTATTTCCTTTTGTCATTATTCCATCCATTTACATTAATATATAATAGATTAAAACTATACATTGCATTTGAAAAAAGACTTCTTTTAAAACATGTTTGCCCACCATATTAAATAGTATACAAGATTCTAATGCATTCCTCCAAACACTATCTCAACATTCCACATTTTTTTTTAATTCTTCCTTTCTACAAACTAAATCACTAAAACTTGCAAACAAAAAAGTCTACAAGTGTAACTGTATATATTAATAAAATACAATTGATCATGGATACCAAAGTTACCCGTTTGCCTTCGAATACACAAACTACTATACATCTCTCTACCTACCAATATCTAGAATTTCATCAAAAAACTAGCCAAAAAGCTAATCTGACTTGCAAATTATTATATATAAATTTAAAAATAATGAGTATTAATTATATAGTTTGCCATTACTACATAAAAGTTTAATAACCTCTTAATCACAAATATTAAATAATCCAAAAAATAGTGTACTATATATCCATTTATGTAATATTCTAGCAACTAAGTTAATAAGAGCAATATTTTTAATCTATCCCTATTTTGAGATCTTTATCCTCCAATTATTTTAAGCTTTGGCTAGATTTTTTGCACCAAGAGGCTGAGAGGTATGAATGGGCAGAATAATGGTCCTCACACCGGGTCTTGGGGAGCAGTGCTCCAAAGACACCAATATCTTAGTAGCAATTTCAAAAAGTAGAAGTACAGTTGAGGGCACATTTATTAAACTACTTAAGAATATAAAATTTTAGGGAAGGAATTAAGTGATTTGAACAAAGCTCACTCAAAAGGTCTCTTAAAAGTATTAAGAGATAGGACTCCAGTCAATAAGCACTTCTCCATTTTAATTTACATGGAGTTTGATACATTTAAATTATTGTTAAATGCATTATAACATTGCCTGCAGCCTTGCTGGAAATGGGTTAGAATCCTCTGGCTTTTTTTTAGTTTATGCCATTTTAACACCAATAATATTTGTACACAGGAACATAAATGTAACTAATCCAAACTACAATGCATTAACTTTAAAATTAACTAATCTGACAAAAATGTGGTACAGAATACTTAACAGTGCCTTACTTCCCAAATGGGCATCAATGGTATGGAAGGCAGAAGAAAGGAACCATTGTAGTTATACAAAAATAATAGCACAGGGCATCCATTTTATAAGTGTACCAGCATACAGAGCCAAATTAAGCATAAATGGTCTAAAAACAATTGCTGCTAAGGAAATAAGGGAAGGGTCAGTGTGACATATTACAGTTGCCCTGACCAGAGTCAGTTCTTATGTATACAAGTGATATTTAGTCAATAGTAAAACTTTTACCATAAGAGAATACTTATAATTGCCCTAGCCACAGACTGCAATTAACCACCAAAGGATTGCTAATACTTCAAAAAATTAGTAACGATGAACACTAAAAAGAGCATAAAAGCAAAGTGAGTATATACAACAGATTCATTCTGAGGAGGTATTCACAGATAATAGAACCCGCCATCTTCAGAAGTTAAAATTCAGGAGATATCTAATATGACAAGAATATCTGTGAGGAACGGAAGGTACTTGTAGAAAGGAATATCACTACAGTCATACTTATAACTCAATGCCAAACTAGTTGTCCAGCAAAAATTAAACTAAAGTTACTCTGTCACAATTAGGAGTACACTGCAGTGATCAGACTAGAAGGAAGACTGAGCCATGCAAGGCAGCCATCTTCAGTGTTTGCATTGTTTGGTGATCAGATCCCAATGAGCAGAAATTGCATCTAGATTCAAAGTGACCAGCAATTAAAAGTAAGTGTACATACTTTAGGAGGTAGAATATGCATAATAATACAGTCAAATATTCACTATATTAACTGAAATTCCACCAATAAGAATGCCAGTAGATAGCGTAGACAAGTGTCTGGATGGTGGGTGCAGAGTAAAGTTGAGAAATTCGGTTGAAGAGGGGTTTCCCCAGGAAACACAGCCCAAAAAATAGTCTGTGACAGGGAATAAATTAAGCTAGTCATGAAAGCCAAACTGATTAACAGATGGCATATATTTTACTAAAGCTATTATACTTCAAATAAATCTTGGAGAAGAATTACTGCAAAACCTAGTATCTTCACTTGCACCAAGCAAATTATTTCCCTCAAAAGCATGCAACATTTATAAATTTAATTACATCTGTAATGGTGACATGCTGAATCACGACTACAGTTCATTCATGCAACATTTATCAGTGATTACATAGTTTGTTGCACTCCAATATAACTGATGTTGTACAAATGAAAACTAATTGTAATTACAGTTTTCTAGCATTCTTTTTTTCCTCCTTGCAGCTGACCGTCAAGCTGCTATCTAGCTTCTCTGTGCATTCATTTGGTCTATCAGACCCACATTAGCCTTACCCAGACTCAATCTAACCAACATCCAGGGTCGATGAAGGATGCTGGTACTGTTGGGGTGTTAGCCCTAGTTCCTACCACCCTTTTGCAGCCTCAAGGGCTCCATGATCACTGCCTTTGGGAGGTGCATGCATGCTTCTTTTCATATGCAGCCTCCTGATTCATCAGCACACTGCTCACCAGGTTCATAACTCTGTTTTATTGCAATGAGCCTATGCTTTTTCCTACCACCAAGTATGGGTGAACTGATGTTGGCTACCAACTCCCATCCTTCTTCTGTTTCGCATCCAGCTGTCATGTCACTAACTGAACAGCTGGCTTATAAGGCATCTGCTAACCCCACACTTCTGAATCTCTTACATATTCATAAATCAAAGAGTACCAGAAATACAAGATTTAGGGACCTGAATTTTGTCTGCAACTTAAAACAGAACATGCTGGAGAGAGATGTGTCCAAGAGACTGCCCCTCCTATGGAACAGGCATCCCATCCATGTGAAGATGAGTTTATCTATTACCCAGTTTAAGTGCAACCTAGACCAATGGATGCACAATAGGAAATTTACACCAGGCCTAGCACCCATGTCCCTTATGGACAGAGGTAGCATATAAAATGCCTGACTGTCGCTGTCCTATTCTGACACAGGGCCATCATTATCCTTTTGGCAAAACCTGGCTAGGTTTAGAAAGCCCCCCCCAGGTTGTTAGTCTAGTAACAATCTATGAATCAGTCTACAGGTCATCTGTGAACCAGTAAGGGCTTTATCCCTTTGTTTCTTAAACACCAGATAGGACTCAAAATATATCCAATATAACAAGAATATTCATTGAGAATATAAGGCATTCACAGATGGGAATATGAATTGAGTCTTACTTTTATGGCTATCCTTACTAAATTGTCCAGACCCCAATGGATATAAAAATATTACTGTTGCTTCATTTTTGAGTGCACTGCAACAATAATTTTAATAGGAACACTGATCCAGTCCAGGCGGCCTTCTTAACATCAGTGTTTATATTGTTTCATAAGATCCAAGGTGGAGATCTAACAAAAGCATTTAGTGGTGACTTATTTCCCCAGACAAGATGTTGGGTATGCAGTGCAGAAAGAAATTAATTCAGATGCCTTACATTTTAAATAATGTTAGTGTATAATAGCTGTCTCCTACTGATGCAAATTTTCTGAAAGATCTCAATGATACATATTGCTCATGTGTATGCATGAGCAAATAATGACACCAGCACAATAATGTGATGGAGTTCCTGCCACTTTGGTAGGTGAGGGATTGTCCGTTAGTTATTTTCAAAAACAGTGGGAAAGTCTGTGACAGGTTGCAGGAGAATAAAAAAATATAACACATTTCATTTTAAGTTTTGTACTTTTTTTTTTAACATTACAGTGGACTTAGAAATCTGTTTAAAATTCTCATGGCCATAATGTTTGTTTCAGTTATTGTTATAGCTACCAAGCCACTTTTCTTCTTGCAGTTAAAGTCCAATGTACAATAAGCACATACTGATGAACAACCAATGGCCATTCATCATTTTGCATATTAACACATTCTTTACATAATGAATCACACAAGAGTTTTGGTAAAAGAATCACGTTCCCTGTCCTCTACTGACTTTTTTTTTTTTTTACCATTGCATGTATCTTTTTGTTCATCTGTTAATAGCGATTGCCTAATCTCAGCTCAGTGCCAGTGTTTCTATCAAGATGTTCTATCAAGCTGACACAAGGCATTCTCTGATTTTTATAACATACAGTGTTGTTGATTTAGCTGGCTGATGTTTGGAAACAGCATTGCCTTTGATTTATTGTGTTCATTATGTTGCTGGTGTTTTACAACCACTCTTCTAATGACTTAAGTACAGCATATTATGGTGTATACAGATAAATATATCACAAAATACTATACCATTTATTGTTCTTGAAGTTGTGGCAGGATTTAGACATTTGTTATTCATTATTATTAATGTTTAGATTAATTTTCATTTGAACACATTTTCATTCTTTTAGTATTCAGTCAAAACTTATACACCAAAGGGATGGCACTGATGTAGAACCTTCTGAATACCTGCTACTATAATGTAAATAACAGCATCTACTCAAAGGTTTCCCAAGTCTGCTAGCTTGCATGCAACTTTTCATGTTAATAAAGGCACTTAAAAGAGAAAAAGCACCACCACAGGGGTGAATTTTAAATTCTAATGTGCACTGTCTGTATACTTCATAAATTGAAACATTTCATCATTGCTACCTGTCCATCTGATTACAAGTGTAATTAATAAATCATTTATAATGGATTTATATTTTGCACTTGATTGCTGCTATTAGACTATGTGCCTTTTACTAGTTTGTATAATAAATACATGCAGAAATTAATGCCTTAGCTACCCCTGTTGCAGTACCCCTGTTTTCATGTTAATTTACTACTTTTGAATCCAATGTTATCATTTATTACAATATACTTTAAACATTTTGGAATTTAATGCACATGTTAGGAAGTTCAAAGTTACTATTTATTTACTGATATTTGATTATCAGGAAAGTCCAACTGGGTAGAAGCTCATTTTCAATGGAGGCCCGTGTAGAAAAGCTCCAAATTATTACAAAATATTTTAAGGACAATAACTTTACAATCTCAAAAATTCAACAAAAACATCTGCAGTTTAAATAATTATAATACATTAGAGAGGATATAAAAACATTGGTTAAGAATCAATACAATTTATATGACAATCATTTAATTTCTCTACAACATGTCTAAAATGTCTATAATATTAAAAGGTAAGTTAGTCTAATACAAACAGGAACTGTAATATGAAGTGAGGGAAAACAGGCTTATGGTACATTGAGAGAGTCAGGGAAGAGAAATTTGATAGAAGTAAGTGAAGAAGGGAGAGTAAAGAGGTATAATGAATGAAATGGTACTTCCTCACATTTAGGAATATAGTTTTTCCTGGTTTTGAGCAAGAACACAGCCAGATTTTAGCTAGGAAGTTTTGCACAGTGGTTTTGAAAGATGGGAGGGAGGGTACAGACCTAATGGATACAGGAAAGGAGTTCCAGGCCTTAGCAACCTTGTACGAGTGCAGACAATGCACTGCAGATTCAATAGGTTTGGTTTGTAGACTGGATTTTTTGGTCACTGGGTCACGACTGACAGGGAGCATAGTTGTGTAGAATGTTTTTTGATGCTGGACAGGCAAATGGATGCTGGATAATTTCATAGGTAGTTAGAAGCAGTGTGTGTTAGTTGATGAGGCAGTTCTAAACAATTTAGGCTTTTTAGTGCTATACAATGGTGAGCTCGGAGAGGAGTATTTGCTGCAAATTTAGCAGCTTTGTTATAGCATTGTTCAAGTTTTAATTTTTGTAAAGCCTGGGAGGTAAGCAAGGATGAGAGCACCATAACGTATAGGTATGAGATAAGTGCATTTTTAATTGCATCAGTGAGAAAGTCTTTGGCTCTGAAAAGCATACCTAGTTTTTGATGAGTTTTTCTTATGCAATTTTGTATATGCAAGTTGAATGTAAGCCTATCATCTACTATCACCCCTAATAATTTGGTATGAGAAGTGACTTCAGTGGTTGTATGAGAGAGAGAGAGAGAGAGAGAGACACAGAGAGAGAGATGTTTAGGAGAGTGTTGGTGAAAATTTTAAAGAGGAGGGGACCAAGGATAGAGCCTTGCGGTACACCAGTGGTGACTGTGAGGTAAGAAGAGAGCACAGAGTGCCATTTTACTGACTGATACCTACTGGACAGCTAACCTTTGAACCACAGAAGGGTAGGTTGAGAGCATAGCCAGCCTTAGGCATAGGCCAACTATGTGGTTGTCTAGGGTGCTGCTCTAGCAGGTGCAC
The DNA here is from genome assembly GCF_019279795.1 of Protopterus annectens. Classification (NCBI taxonomy): domain Eukaryota; kingdom Metazoa; phylum Chordata; order Ceratodontiformes; family Protopteridae; genus Protopterus; species Protopterus annectens. Next base: position 343,824,134 of record NC_056748.1, on the reverse strand, counting down.
TTTTCCAGTAATCTGGATGGTGTGGATAGAACAGGATAGGGGCACAAGGTGGTGTTGCGGGTGCTGTGGAGATCTTTTGCCCAGGGCACTAGAGGACCAAAAGCTGGTCCTGGATGAGGGAGACCTAGTGAGAACATTTGAAGTACAAATTTGCTGTGACAAACTGTGTCCAATGTTTTAGACAAGTCTAGAAATAAGGAAGTGACTAGTTTGCAGTTATCTCTATCATTAACAGTATCTATATAGGTTAGAAGGGCAGTGCTAGTACTATGGGAGAGATGAAAACCATGTTGGTGTGTGGGATAGGAGTTCTTCCTGCTGGAGATAGTCTAGTAATTGTTAAATGTGCAATGTTTTTCCAGCGAGAGGGAATGTGGGATTCCTAGACGGACCTATTTCTAAAGATTGGGACAGGATAGGCAATGCTTTTGGCTATTTTTAGGTGCTACCTTGGAACATAGTCATCTGAAGAATAGCACGGTTTTAAGAGTAGTTTCATATAGGATGTGGGCACAGTTTTGAAGGTGAAAGCAGATGTGGAGATATGTGGCAGTTTTTGCAGGGGTGGGATTAGATGTTGATGAATCCTTGGTTAGAGATACTATACTACTATTAAAGTAATAGTTGCAGTTTCAAGATATGAGCCATCAGGAAAAGGGTTTGGGCCGAAGTTTTGGCCGGGATCTAAGATTTCTTCAATGGATGTCCAAAATATTTTAGAGTTGTATTTAGTATTATTTTGAAAGGTATGATCTAGTTTTCATCTTCATGCATTTGTTTTTTTAGTACTATTGCAAAACATTCTACTCTTTTTGGATAGCTAAATTGCATTATTTGTTTTAGTCTCTTCCTTCTGGGAGTTGCAAGGCTATTTAGAATATTTAGAAAAGTTGTATGGAATTCATTTACAGCATCACCTAAGAGGAGGATTTTTAGGAAGTTCCAGTTAATAGACGATAGTGTAGTAATAAACATTTCTGGGCTAAGCTTGGAACGGTCACATGGACGGTGCAGTGGTTCAGTGGTAGCATTATTGTCTCACAGCAAGAGGTTCTCCAGTTCCAGGTTTTCCAGTTCAAGGAGTGGAGTCTGCATGTCCTCCCTGCGTTCGTGTAGGTTTCCTCATGGTGCTCCGGTGCCCTCCCATGTTTCAAAGACATGCGCCTGGATCGTTTCTCCCTGGGCCTCCTCTGAAAATTGGCTTCTTTCCAAGTCAGACTTTCCGGGTAAACAAATGTTAAAAATATAATATCATATGTTTTATATATATGCTGTTTAACTGGATGTGCAAAATGTCTGGTCGTATTGACTGGGAGATGATCACCAAGAGAGTCCAACATTGTACCTGTGGTGGTGTATTTGCTAGGGTCTAATAGGGAATTTGATGTCTTGCTATAATGTGTGGGGCTATTAATTAGTTGTGTGAAACCATGCATGTTTCACACAATGTACATGGTTTTACTAAAACTCACCCACCTTAATGTTACGTACCATCATATTGCAAGATGATGATTTAGAAAGAAATAATGTCTAATGCTTCCAATAAAACACTTTGAAGCTATATACGGATGTGAAAATCAAAACAAATAGGCAAGGTTTTGGTCAAATGCCTGACGTTCAAAACATTGCTGTTTAGGTGCATCGGCCTTAAATATATATTTTTTTTCTTATAAACTAGGTTCATATAGGTACTTACTAGGCATTCAGTCCAGGAGACCATTTGGAAGCCTAGCCAAGTTCCCAAATGCCTCAAAGCAGTGTATAAGTGAATTGTTCAAAGTCACACAACAGGCTGAGGGAATCAACCTCAGTACCCATAGGAAGCTGCACAACAGCCTATAGCCTTAAGCCTCTGCACTAACTGCCAGAGCTACATTTTTTTTCTGAGGGGTCTATTTATACTAGACTGTAGCAGGGCTTCCCAAAGCGCCTTCCAACCATGACCTACAGTACCACCCATCACCAAGGGTCTTTTGCAATACCTGGGTTATAAACCTTCTGAGCAGGGGATGCCAGTGCCTCCCCCACACTGACAATGATTAGGGTTCCCAACAAGAATGGCATGCAAGACTGGAAACCAGCACTGACACAAGCAGAACTAGGAGATTTGCTTGGTGTCAATTGTCAGTACAGATATGCTAACATGGAAACATAGGTAAAATTGTCAGGCAGAACAGGATCATAGTAACTACAAGAAAGACTGAAGACCATTTGTAGGTACTCATGCAATTATCAGGGTTAGTCTTATAGACTGGAAGGAGGTAAAGATGTCAATCTGCTTAAGGTACAGGGAGAATTTGTTCATGAGATGAGACAACCAGCGCTTAATGAAGCTATTCCTCCAATGGTATTTATTTAGAAGTTGGGATCCTTAGTTTGGATGTTTGTGTAGCCATTCATCCTGTGAAAGAATGAGACATCCATTAAAGTGGGGTCTTTGATGGCACATAATACTAGACATACAGCTATTTGCAGGACCCTAAGAGAGACCAATTATAAGGGCATGGCTTTTATTTTGTCTTGGTAGCAAAGGGGCTTCAGGCCAATAATCTTGTTTCACCTGGAATATTTTGGACCTTTCAAACTGTCCAATATGTTTGGCTAGGCATATGCTGAAGGGGCACTGTATTCAATAATTGGTGTAATTAGGGTAGAATATACTGGGACAATAACATCTTTTGATCTAGATGACATACCTTTGAAAAGAAGTTGTGTTAGATAAAGGATTAAGTAACTAATGCTGCAATATGGTAGCAAAAGGTGTCACCTCAGATGCCATGATCTCAGACTATCATGATCATGTGGATGGGAGGTTCTGGGTATGCTGTAAGTTACATACGAGGGAATTTGCCAAAGGTGACAAGCTGAAGTTTGAGCTCTTTCTCTGCATACCATTTGTTTGTAAGGACTAGCTCTTGAAGTACTTCTCTAAATCACTGAGAGAAGAAATGATGCCCCCCCCCCCAATATGCAGTCAGCAGCAAGTCTAATTAACCATAGGTCAGGATTTCTGGAACGGCGGTCAGAAAAGTATATGCCAAAAATGAGGCTCCTAGTTCTGACCCTTTGGTATTCGATGGATTACTTTCTGAAGTGGCACCTGCCACCTTAATTTTGTGACGTCCATCTTTCAAGCCAGTATGCAATCCGTCTTACCACAAAGAGTGGATGTTTGCTTCTTTTAGGTTGTTGACATGTCAAGATGAGATACAGTGTCAGATCTTTGCCACATCTGGATATTATGTGTGTTCTGAGTGGGCAGTCAACTGCCTCTACAATATTCCCAAAGAAATTTATCAAGTGGAGTAGACATGATCTGCATTTGATAAAAGCAAAATAATGTGGGTCCAGATATAAGATTTCTAAAATGAGATTTTAAGATGTCAGCAATAATATGCTCCATGGCCTTGAAAATTAGGCTAATTAGACTTATGGGCCTGTAATGCCCGAGGTAGCTCCCCAGTTTCTTCAGGGCACCACTACAACCGTTTTCCAAACCCCATGGACATACCCTGTAGATAGGCTTAAGTTAAACATGAGCAGGATGGTTCAATGGTGGTGTGTATGGTGAGAGAGACACAGACAAGAGAGACTCAATGATTTGTGGAATTTCAATGAGCATTAAATCTGTCTGCAGGTATGTTATATACATCTTTTGGATCAGAGAGAATAATGCTGTTTTAAATTACTTTTGCACATTACATCAGGAAACTGAAAAACAACATGGTGCAAATAAAGAGTTCTAATTTGTTTTGGTTTCTGATGCCAGTTTTTGCTCATGTTCAGCTTTTGGCTGTAAGGTTGTCAGTTATTTCCTTGCTGATTTTTCTGGTTACGTCTTTACAGTGGGTAGCTTTGTTATGAGACTTTTATTTTTTATTCTTGTAGAATGTATTTATAGTAGTGAACCAAAGTGTTTCTTAAATTTCCCCTTATATTTGCTTTTCATAGGAGCTGCTAGATCTATATACATTTTTATGTAAGAATGAGTTTAGCAGGAAAAAAATGCATTAAAAACAGGTCAGATTATGAAATCTGACATTTTCTTTACATTCTATTTGATTACCAAAGCAGCCAAATACAAATCTGTAAATAGAACTGCAGCACTGAATTTTTTTCATGCTTGGTTCTTATAAAGATGAACAATACTTCTATTTTTATTAAATGTTCAAAAAATTCGTACAAAATTAAAAATCAAGGGACCATTTTATAAATTTCTGTGATATAGCAGAATATACTTACAGAATTACATTCTGATACTGTTCTCACACTAACATTTAATGCATGTCCTCAGTTTTAATTTTTTCAATGATACAATTTTTCATGCATCAGCTAATGATTAAAATAAGTCAAAAAATGCTGACACAGGAAAGTGAACAAGAGCAAAGTATACAAAATGAACACTTGTTCATAACTATACCTCTCAACCTCTTAGTGCAATAAATTTGCTCAAAGCCATAAATAAAAATCGGGACAAAGGCCCAAAAATAGGGGCACTTTTTAAATATTGCTCTTACAAACTTAGAAAGTTGATGGAATAACCAGTTTTGCATTAGCATGATTTTTCTGAAGGGTATGAAGTCTGAAACAAAAGGCCTATTTTCTAACTTCAATCTTTAATGATTTGCCACTAATTTGCCAGAAAACCACAACTTTATGAAAAGCAGAGCAAAAATAGGAGACAAAAATCTGGACATTCTGTGAAAATCTGTATAGTTGAGAGGCGGTTACATTACACATAGGAACTTATGTCCCCTGGGTGCAGAAAACAGAGTTGATTATTTTAAGTAAGAGAACACAAGGGGTGAAGCCCATGCATTAGTGCTTTCAAGAGTCTCTAATCACACAGAGAAAAATACAGTTTTAAAGTTTTTCACAGTGGCCAGTAACCTCACCTTCCATACAATCATTTACACTAGGACTCCCCAAAATGTTCTTTCGGCTTTTCCCAGTTAGGGGTCGCCACAGCAGAACTCTGGTCTGCTAATGTTTGGCAGTATATTTTTATAGTGCTGAGGTGCCATTTCGATGCCCAACCTTCAACGAAGGCATGCCAATTTACGCTCGTCTTTCAAATGCCACTCTACTGTGGGGAGGACATGCAGACTCCACACAGGAGGTGCTCTAGCTGAGAATTGAATGAGAAAACCTCTTGCTGTGAGGCGACAACACTCCCGCTGCACCACCATGGCTTCAGGACTCCCCAAAAAATACTTGTTCAAAAGAAACAAAGATCTGCTTCAGCTTTATAGAATGTTTGACCATGCTAACATATGCAAATATCTGCCTTTTAAAATACTGTTTAGAAAACAAAATTGCCCCCCCCCCCCCATAGCCTCTGGATGGATAAGGGCATGCCATTAAGAACTTATTATTGTGGCCCAAGACAATAGCTGACGTGGCTTTAGACATAAAATAAAGTTTAGTTGAAAATGACATCCTGTATTTTTGAAACACTGTACAAGACTTTGAACACATAAGAACCTGAAGTTCTGATACCTTCTATATGAGGTGGTAGCCACAAGAAGAGTGCTCTTCCAAGCAAATACAGTGACTAAAAGAAGATTTGACAAGGATTCTGTCAAAATTCACCTTGTTTTGGATACTTTTTTTTTGCGGTTTCAAGCACAATGACTATGAAAAGCATCTTTACTGCAGAAATGGAAACTAGGAGAGAATCTTAAGGAAGACATTTTGACAAGGCAGAATAGTAAGCCTTAATACATGAAAAATCCAGGCCATGTCCCTTAGAAAGTAAATAAGTCACAGACCAGAGGGAGCTGAATTTAGAGTGGTAATAAGCTACATTTGACATGAATAGATCATGCTGTAGACACAGATGTATCCCAGAGATTGCCACTCCTCAGGAATAGGCTTCCTATTCACGTGAAATATACCCCTTCCCCTGATCATCTTCCAGCACAATCAATACCAATGAATGAGAAATCGTAAATTCACTCCTGGGGTGGCACTCATGTCCCTTATGGATAGAGGCAGTCTGTAAAAATAGTCAAAACCTCACTTGCTGATCCTTGTTATCTTTCCCCAGAGATAGAAACTCAGGTAAAATCAGGCTAAGGGCTCTTGAGCCATTAGCCTAGTAATATGCTATGCACACCAATGAAAAAATGTCTTCTATTTTGGCCAATTCCATTTCCTAGAAGATAATTTCCTGGTTTCTTTGAGGACTTCTGCTTCTTGCAAACATACAAGTTATTTTCTTAGGGATCCAAATTTCATCATTCAGGAAATAAAATGAATCGACTCCAAGGCTTATGTCTCATTTCTGTTGCTGGAACAGGTCTTCCCTGACAGGAACCTGAATGGGTTTGCTACCCCATGAAATGGGAGAATCAAGGATTTCTACATCAGACAGTTCAAGCAGAATCAGCCAGACATTTTTTTCTGATGCCAGAAGAACTAAAATGTACTGCAGCTTAAAGAAGAATATAAATACAAAAGGTGGAAATACAAACACCTTTGACCAAATAGTGAATATATCCACTAGTAGCTCCCAACATACTGTACCTCATGCTGCAAATATTGGCGAATGCTGCACCTCCCCCCCCCCTCCAATGTCTCAGCCTCCCTGGTAAGGTCCAACAATAAAGCTGTCTCCTTCAAAATCAACTCACTAATCCCATTAAAACTAGGGACAGGAACTATTCCAAGGCAAATTACCTTTTATTAAGTGATGGATTGTCAAATTTCAATGGCCCCCCCAAATCCAGTGAACACAGCAGCTTATGCTGAATTGCGGTTAGAAACTCTGTACAACATGTCAGTGGCTGCATAGAGGCTGCTGTATCTACCAGAAGTAAGCCCAGGACTAGTCCTAGAAACCAAACACCCTGGTGGCATCCCCAAATTAAACTGGATCTACAAGAAAAGGAAAAAAAATACGGCAACAATCAGAAGGGTAATTCCCATAAAAATAGAACTTCCTTAACCAAAGTAAAATAGGCAACTAAGAATGTTAATTAGGTCAAGCAAAGCCAACTTTGAGGTTAAGATAAGCTCCCAGGTGGAAAATAACCATAAGGCCTTCTACAGCCATGTCAGAAACTTCAAGGGCAGCACACAGCAATGTGCTGAACTGGTGGTTAATGGTGCCATATTCACTGACCCTCATGATGTAGCAAACATTTTAGTGGACAAAGCCAACTCCAACTTCACCCCCTTCATGCCTGACCATCCCCTCAAAAATACCCTCAAACATACCCCCCCAAGCTATAACTAGGGAGCATGTATTGGCTGCACCCACTAAAGCCAACAGCCACCACCTCCTTAACAGACCCCAATAACATAGAAGAATGCCTCCTGAATAGTCTAAAATAGGACTTATCAGGATCTCTGGAGTCATTATTTAGCTATATAGTCTTAAAAGCTTTGTGCCACATGAATGGAGGACTACAACTGTGATCCTCCTTCATGAGGGAGGACCTTCAAAAAGATCCTGGAAACTACAGACCCATTAGTCTGACAAGTCTTATTTGCAAAGCTATGGAAAGAAGTACCAGATCAACAAGGACATAGGAGACCTGCAGACACTGGATCCACCCTAGGTCTGGCTTTGTCAAAGGAAGGTCATAATTACCGAATCAGGTGAACTTCTTTGAAAAGGTCACCAAGGCAATGGATAAAGGGAAATGGTGCATACTGCTTACCTAGATCTAGCTAAAGCATTAGATGCAATACCCCACTTGGGTATAGTCAATAAACTTAAGGAATTAAGTTTAAACCCCTTTATAACACACCAGATAGCTACCTGACTCACCGATAGGACACAGGAGGTTAGAGTCAGCGAGGCCACCTCTACAAAGAGGCCAGTCACCTGTGCAGTCCTCCAAAACTCTATGCTGAGCCAACTCTTCTTTGGCATCTACTTCTCAGATATCAAAACCAATGTCAAAGGCCATTGGCTGACCAAGTTCACAGATGACTGCAAACGGGGAGCATCAATAACCCCCCCCCCCCCCAAGATGAGAACGCCCTTCAGGAAGGTATGATACAGAAACACTTGGTGCCAAAGCCATGGCTTAAAACTCAGTACCAAGAAGTGCATTATAGTACCTTTTGGGAAGTCTAGGACCCTGGATAGCTATGTCTTTAATAAAATACCTTAAAAGTTGATTCAATAGTCGGGGATCTAGGAACTCATGTAGATAGTAACTTAGCCTTCGACGTGTGCAAGGTAGTCAGAAAATCTGTCTATGTTGCTCAACTTATAATGAAGGGCAGGGCATCTAGGTCAAGAGAGGTCATACCACTGTACTCTGTCCTCATCAGACCCATCATAGAGTATAATGCCTCCTTTGATATGTCCTTGACAAGACATATGCAGCAACTGGAACATCCACAAATGTTCCTTAAAAAGGAATACAGGAAGTAAACACAATGTCCTACACTGATGGACTCAAAGCCGATACTCTTTACTGCTTATCATACAGACTTCCAAGAGGTGGTCTTTACCTGGCATACAGGGCATCCTTGGACCCTGTTTTGATGAACTTTTTGCACATCCATAAAATAAACAACATCAGAACTACTAGAGTAAAAGACCTAAATTTTGCTTGCGACAGAAATAGGACATATTGGAGAGACAGATAATTCCCATTCTCTGGAAAAGGCTTCACATCCATGTGAAGCAGAGTTCCCTCCTATCCCTTTTTAAGCACAACTTGGATCAATGGATAGATAAATTGGAAATTCACCCCAGTCTGGCACTGATGCCTCAGATGGCAACAGGCAGTCAGTAAATCACCACATACACAAATCAAATTTGTAGGTCATACTTGAGTTGCACAGCTAGGCTTATAAGGGCCTAGTAGTCATTAGCCTAGTATATACCAGTGAACCTAAATGCAGTATGCAACAATCTTTCGATAGTGCTTCCATGGATTTTTACCTTTGTATAGTAATCTAACAGCACACCACTCTTACCGGAACCATTCTGAACTCTCTCTGCCCCCAATCACTAGTCAGCAATACAGATAACAGTTAAAGAGCACTGTGACTGCCTAAGTAATAATATATCACGATAAGATATGTATTATTCCTTATTTAATTTATTCATAATTTGTTAACTCAGTTAATAATTTATTCATAATTTGTTAACTCAGTTAAGTCTACTGGGTATAACCCATTGATAGATGGAGCCCAGGGAGAAAAGCTCCCACAAAAATTCATACATTTGGGTTACAGGAGTCAAAATAAAAGTGATACACAATATTATTGTTCTTAATTTACCTACCTAAGATAAAAAGCAAAGTTTTAAGACATATCTGTGGAAGCAGGGGGTCAGTGGTTATGTGGCAATGTTCAGTCTTAAATGCTGGCATCTAGACCCAAGATTTGTACTAAACAGTAAATAAGTCAATAACAAATAAGGGGCTGGCATAATGGTTAAGGAGTTTCCCTTATAAACAGAAGGTGCAGGGTTTGATTCTCAAATGGGATAATTGGCTAGGCTTAAGATGGTCCAGGGCATTTAGCTTAGTACTTGCCTATGTATGCTAGTGTTCAAAGGATGCTGAAAGGCAGAATGCAATGAGAATAAGAACTGTGATGTTTAGCTTTCTAAGAGGAAGTTACTATAGGAGTGTTAACAGTAAATGAGAAAGGAACTGATAGTGCAAACAGAAACAGTGTAATAAAGGAGCATTCATGGACATAAAATGAGCATCATTTTAAAGGTTAATTACAAGAATGTATGCAACTGACCACATGAAATCCTTGGGGCATTATCTCAGGTCTTCTAGGGGCTACCATTACCCTTATTTTAGGGTACACCAACTTAGAAATTGCTGCCAGTATGCAACTTTTACAATCTCCTTTCAAACTAAAGAGCTTGTATCGGACACTGGTCCTTTTTCAGAGGCATTTTGTGTTTCAGCAGAATTTAAAAAAAAAAAAAAAAAAAAAAAAAAAAAACAAACTTATTTTAACATGTGCTTCCATTAAAGCAACCCAGGGAGCAAAAACACAAATCAATTGTTTTTGTATCTAGATATTACCTAAAACTGTAGGCATTGTAAAAAGTCAATTATAGCTTGGATAACACTGAAACTAACAAAAATCTGATTTATTCTATCAACCACATGTTTAAAAGTTACTCCAGAGGGTGAATGATATCTTTCCTAACACCACCATAGTTACTAAGCATGGAGGACCACTAATGCACAGCTTGACAAAAAGAAAAAAAATAACTTGCCTCAAATAGCATATGCACACACACAAAAAAAGGACAGTAAACTAAACATCAGAAATACATTAACCTCTGGCCATATACTATGAACAACACACAACTACAGCCATGAGACCTGGACAAAAAAAAAATAAGAAAAGGTTTCAGCATACTTCTACATAATGTAGGTGTATACACATCCTGTTCTGTTGAGCAACTGAATCCTGTTATAGTGATGTACAATAAAATGTAGAAAACAGATGAGAATTTGCTCATCCACCATTAAAGGAAAATGATTCTTATTCTGAAATCTTATGAAGATAAAATGAAGTCCCTAAAAATCTTAGACCCAAGGACAAGGGAGTTGGGGTATTCCTGCAAGTATTAGTCACACAGACAGTCCATGCTCTATGTTCCATGTATTACACCTCATTACTGGTCAAGGAAGAAAAAAAAAGTGAAGCCAGATGATTGTTCGCTGGTTGGGCTTTGACTTTTATGTCAATGAGATGCTCAGCAAAATGTTGTGAAGATATAGGGATGTAACCAATCAGATCTGAGAACTCTTCTCTGTTATGTTACAACTATTATGCCCCAACAGCCATTTCAACTGAATAAATAAAAAAGTATGTATGTCAAGTGTATTGGGGGGGTCTTTTCCCCTCCCTCTCTATTGTCTTGCATCCATGTGCATCCATGGAGGCAACATCTAGCCAGAGGGGTAGTCAACCAACAGTAACAAATGGAGCTTGGTCACTCAGTACTGTGCCTCAGTCAGGACCATCCTCATTCCAGTGGCCAGAGTATCATGTTCCACCCACCCACACCTGGGCCATCCACATTTCAGGGTAAATGCTAACTGTCCATAGGGTGGTTAGCTACCCAATCTTCCAAACCACATAAACATACATTCCACATGATGCTGTTAAGAGTATTTTCTACTCAGCCTATCCTCTCTGCCATCATCAAAATCCACACACCACCACCCCTCTAGTGTGCACATGTTCTCACTTTGGTGGATGCACACATTAGCCCTCTGTGATGCATACGTATCACAAATCTCCCCTAGTATCATTCATGCAGTCAGACTGCCTCTTTGCCCTGCCCAAGCTAGTATTGGAAACTCTCTCCCACCCTCCCTCATGAACTCCTCCAGTGGCAAGTTTAGGAAATACTCCTGAGACATCTGAGCTGCAGTCAAAGCTTTAGCCCTCTGGGCCACAAAGCTGGCAAACATGCAACTCAAGAGCTCAAAGCAATTGATTTTTTTTGGCAAGTAAGAGTAGCAGGGTTGTAGAATGGGACTGTAAATAGACAAAAACAAAACTATCAAGAAGTGCCTTTCTATTAGCAAGCTTATGACTGAAAGTCTAAAAATAGGGTAGTGTTGAATTAGACCTATTGTTTATTTAAGTCATTTATTTTTTCCTAGTGGTGGACTTATCCAAAATGATCAGTTTTCAGCCAGAAGGTAAAAAATATGAATACACTACTTTTGTTTCAGTTTTATTTAGCAGGTAGATAAAACCACTAAACAGTCTTTTCAGTGCTGACTTTTTTTTTTTTTTTTTTTTTACAGCAACAGAAGTAGTAAAATGCAAATAAAGAAAATAAAGTAAGTTTGTATGCTTAGACATATACTCACTTCAACAAGACTACCAGGAAAGCATTAAGTATAACCCAAAAGATATAGCAGTCCAGCTGCTGAAAAAAACAAGGCAACATTTGGTTACATGATCAAAATGAATGCACTCCAATTTATTCAAAGCCGATGCTTAAAAACAATAACAAATATATTATATATAATAAAATGAAAGGCTAGAGCTAGCAGGAACATCCAGAGTTCTAAATTAAAGGCCACTGTTTCTGAATGATTTTACTACTGTAACAAAGGTACTGCTGAAGAACAGAAATTAATGCGAAGGTAGCCGATGAGCTGACAGGCAAAAGTTCTAAGTGAAAGACTATGATCTATGGCAGGAAAAGAAAACAGACATAGTAAGCCCTCTCCTTAAGTGCCACTTACAGGTTAGTGGGATACTGCAACTAAATGAAGGTCATTCCTTTTTATGGCATGAGGGTTGTAATGTATGTGTTTTTTTTAATGAGGCACTTGAAAAATGGCAAGTCAAGTGGAAGGCTTGTGCGCTATTATTTTTTACAATAAAAAAGTTGTGATTTTAGTGGAGATTACTTTTGTTCTTATTCTAGTAATTATTTGTAACCTCTTCTAAGCCTCTCAACTGCATTCTTTTATTTCCAAATATAAATAGCCATTTGTACAAAACTTGTGAAACTAATACTAATGTCATATTTCACAGCATTTTGTGAATGACAGTGGTTCAGAAGAGTAGCAAAGTTGATGTGACTGGGCAAAGAAAAATACATCAAGTCCTGCTTCAGTGCAGCTAACAATATAAGCATAGTGAGGAGGGAGAACATTATTATTAAAACATGATTTTTAGGGGGCTGAGAACAGAGTCCCTCACATATTTTTATTTCATGTAAATGAGGCAACCAAGTCTCAGACAAATTTTTTTCTACAAGTGTTATGTTTTCACAGTAAATAAGCTCCCTCAATGAGAAAAAAAAACTTTTTTTCAGCATAAAATGATTACCAAGATGACATGCACCATGTTCCATGTATTGCATTACTGGTCAAGGAAGAAAACGCAGAGCCAGTTGACTGTTCACTGGGTGGATTCTATATGCAAATGAGATGCTCAGCAAAATGCTATGAAGATAGGAGCAATGATATATTATAGGGATGTTGTAACCAATCAAATCTGAATTCTCTTCTCTTCTCTGTTATGGTCTTAACAGTGCTTTGAATACACTGTGAATTTGAAAGAGTGGGGTGTTAATACTACAAAACTGTCTATGTATGTTCTTTGTGGGGTTCAGGTAGGTTATGGGTCTATTTTGTATCCTGTGGTACTAATTCTTATTGGCAAGTCATGATACAGTTAAAATAGTAATTTGTAGTGACACAAATACTGTAAATACTATGTCAATAATATAGCACACTGGAGTGCGTCTGACGTGAGCTTGGCAGTAGAGTGAGCTTGTATGCCAGATGTGAGAATCACGCATCACACTCTACCTAGCAATTGAAGGTGGAGGAGCGTCCACATTCACCAACTATATTCACACCACCAGGCTAGTTGCTCTACACATGGAGTCTGAAATTATCCAGCTGCAACTAACACTAGGTAGAACTGCAATCCAAAATTGTAGCTTGCTACAGATCCTCCCACCATGCCCCAAGATTCTCACTACACCTTTCTACTTTCTAAACATACTGGAAAATATTAAGATACAACCAAACACCCTAATACTGGGAGATTTCAACTACCCTGCCATTAACTGGGAAATCTACTCGTGTACAAATACCTTTGCCCAACAGTTCTTGAAATTTATAAATTCCAATGCCCTGGATCAACTAATCCATGGTCCCACCAGGGGCACCAATATCCCAGACCTGGTCATAACATGGGAAATCGATGCTCCACACCTATGGTCACCCGCTCGGTCAGGTTTGACCATAAGCTAATCACCCTTTACATCCACATCTTTTCCCCAGCCCCAAGTAAGGAAACCGCCATAAAAAACTCCTCCAAAGCCAACTTCATGCTACTCAAGTCAGAAGTGACAAGCTTCATCACACCCATGCAGATGGGAACTGAAAGTTTGACTGCTGAATCCAACATTAAGGCACTGTATGAGCACATCCACTCATGCATGAATCATGCCATCCCAAATAGAACAAAGACGCTCTTCCTCCAAACAATGGAAGCCAATCTGGTGGTCCCCTGCCATAAACAAATTTTACAACAAAAGGAAGAAACTGTTGCAGAAAAGAGAAAAAGTCCCAGGATGTAAAACACTCCCTTACCAGCCTCAGTAAGAAACAGAGATCCCTCATAAAATCCTCCAAAGCTAGGTATGAAAATAAAAATTGCCAAAGATTCCAAAGACAACCACAAGGCATTTTATAGCTATGTCAAGAAACTAAATGGCAATGCTCAGATCTGCTCTGAGCTACAACAAAATGGCATTAAATATACTGATCCCAAGGATATTGCCAATATCCTGGCAGATTGATTCAGTGCCAACTTCACCCCCTAAAGGGCTCATCTCAATACCGAAAGATTGCCAAATTCCAGTAATAATGGCCACACAGGTAAAGACCGTACTCTCTAAAGCTAAGAATACAGCATCCATGGGACCAGACGACATCCCAGGCTGTGTACTACATGAACTATAATATGAACTGGCACCTCAAATACGTGTTATATACTTAATCATAGCCTCACCTCAAGCTTTGTGCTTACTGAGTGGCGCACAGCTACACAGTTTATCCCACACCACAAAGGGGGATCCACCTTGGATCCTGGTAACTACCACCCCATCAGTCTGATGAGCCTGATCTGCAAGGCCATGGAACTTATAAAACAAAGACATTGGCAACCTTCAAACACTGGACCCCACCCAGTTTGGGTTTGTGAAGGGCCGATCTAGTCTCCTGAACCTGATTGACATCTTTGAATCAGTCTCCTGAGCTGTGGACGAGGGTAAGGAGGTCCACACAACCTATTTGGACCTCACCAAGGCCTTCAACACCATCCCCCACTCTGGAATCATAGATAAACTTACTAAGCTGGGCATTAATCACTACATCACTCGATGGGTTGCCAACTGGCTTACTGCAGAACCCACACTGTAAAAAGTAGCCAACTCCAAATCCAGCTCCAGACAAGTGGAATACTTCAGGTTTCGGCACAGAGAGTCAGGAAATCTTTCTATGTGGCACCCCTCAGCACTAAAGGCTTTTCAACCAGGAAAAAGGAGGTGGTCATTGTCCCACTGTACTCATCCTTCATTACACCCAGTATAGAATACAACACCCCATTTGGTATGTACCTCTCAAGGCATCTGCAACAACTGGAAAGGCTGCAGAAATACCTCACTAAAAGAATCACAGGCCTAAAGCACATGCCCTATGCTGTCTAAAACTCCAGCTATACTCTGTCACATATTGTCTACTCAGAGGCAATCTCTGCTCAACATACAAGGCCATGTCAAACCCAGAGCTGCTGGACATGCTACACTTAAAGAAATCCCAATCCCGCAGAGCCACATGCTCCAGGGATCTAAACCTTGTCATCACAATGAACAAAACATGCTGGAGGGATAGGTTCCTGACCCAGAGACTCCCCAGACTCTGGAAAAGACTGCCCATACATGTCAAGCAGAGTGCCTCTTTGGCCCTCTTCAAAAGTAACCATGACGATTGGATGGGAGATAGGAATTGGGGGATCACGTCAGTCGCCCTGCTAGACAGGCATCCAGGGAAGTAAATATTGTGGGAAGAAATAGCTAGGGAATTATTCTGGCTAGGTTTGTATAGGCCCTAGGGCCAATAGCCTAGTACCAATCTATGGTAGCCCTTCCTGTCCTAACATACTCCCACCTCCGCCATGGTCCAGATGAGGCCATAATAACATTCGTGCAATCCATCACACCAAGCATCTCAGGAAAGTATTCCATTCTATAGAAGGCACACATGGTTCTGTCTCAGTTCTGAGACAACACTGGGAAATACATATAATGATTTACATGTGTCCAGAATATGTTAAGGACTACTGAAGTATTGTCAAGTCAGAAGTCTGAGAAAAATACCAGCGTCCCCAGTCTGCCTCTGGATGGTCCCTATGGCAAGCATCTTGAAGGCTATACAACCCATCATCAGCCGCCTCCCCTATTCCCATTTTTCTACATAGGGTCCAGGTGTTGTGTCAAAGGTTACCATCTCTCTTAATTCAGAGCTATTGCCATACCTTATTTGACAGTCATGCCAGACTGTCCTGTGTCTTCTCTCACACAATCCATCTCTTTGCTGGATGCAGTAATTTCCTCATACCTTCATCCTCTCTCTCTCCCAAACCTTCTTCTACAAACTGTTTTTTGTTTTTCCGTACATGTGCCCAAACCATAGTAATCTGTTCTGTTTGACTTCAATTGAAACTACTTTTGGCAACTGCACTAATGTTATAATTTCATCATTTGTCCCATAGTGTGCACCTTGCCATTCATCTCAGCCACTTAATGACCTCTAGCTTCCTCATCTGCTCTGCCTTTACTGCCCAGGATTTCTGCACCATATAGTAGTACTGGTTTCACCACGGTTTTGTAGATCTTACTTTTCAGTATTCACCTGTCATAAAACTACATCTAACACACTGTGCCAGTTGGCAGCAGCCTCCCTGATTCTAGCTTTGATCCCCTCATTCAGGATTCCCTTCTCCTTAACAACCCTTCACAGATACTTGAAGCTGTTAACCTGTTCCACTATTTTCCCCTTCTGTCTCATGTTTCAGCTTATTCTGATTTCCCCCATTTGCTTATTCTGATTTCCCCCATTTGTTGCAATTACAACGATCTTATCTGTAGTTAGTTTCATCCCCTGTGTCTTTAGTTTTGCATTCCATTCCCCTAACCTTTGCTAAAGTTCTTGCTCAGAGTCTATCTGTAATTCCACATGGTCTCCATACAACAACTTTCTTGATCTGTCCCTGCCGACCTGTTTGTTAATGCAGTCCATTACCAGTATGAACAGCAGTGGTCTCAGAACTGAACCCTGATGTACACCCACTCCCAGTGGGAATGCCTCTGTGAGATTCAGCACTGTTTATACTTTAATCACTGGGTCCTTGTAGCTAGTTAGTACTAAAAGCGTTTCTGGGACTTTTCCACTGCAGGACTGCCCAAATCAGCTTTCTTGGGACTTTCTCCAAGTTGTACTGCAGCCTCATTTGAATTGAAACTGCTAATTTCCCATCCTACTTTCTATTACTCTGCATATTCATTTATCAGTCACTCTCTCCAGAACTGTCACGTAATGTGACAGGAGTTTGATACCGCTGTACTGCCCACAATTGTAGACGTCCCCTTTGCTCTTGTACACTGGCAGTAGTATGCCTATTCACCAGTCATCTGGGTTATCCCAGTCTTCTCCAGGGTCTATATCAAATCGCGAAGAGGCATTACATCGAACTCCTCTTCAGTAACACAAACACCAAACGCTCTAAACCGTAAATAGTCAAAACTAATTTCTTTCCCTGGGAAAGAAATTGCTAGCACCACACACACAAAATTTATAACATAACTATGTAGGGGGCTTTGCCTCCCACACCACCCCTAAATATACCAACTCTGAGATTGCACTACAGTGGGGGTAAGGGCAGTGCTACAGTTCAAGCCAAGAGATTTTTTTTTCCCCGGGGGGGGGGGGGGGGGGGATTGCTATTTTCAGACTTCAGGCTATATGTGTCAGCAAAATGGCATTTGCTGTAATGCTGTTTCACTGCTTTAATGTAGACCCCTTCTCCATACTGCCACGAGTACCCTCAGGAGCCACTGCTCCCCTATCTCACCAAACATCTTTATATCTGCTGTAACCTCAGCTGAGCCTGTTGCTTTCCCCAACTTCACTTCCTTAGTGCTCTTCTTACTTCTAGTGTGGGCTGCTCTTCTTTCATCGTAGGCCTTGTCTGGGGCAGTACATCTTCTGTGGGGTTTTCTTCTCTCAGAAGCTGCTGGAAGTACTTCTGCCCCTGATGTCCTGTGGACTGGTATGCAGGTTGTTAGGTCATCTCTTATGAAAGACATCAGACTAGCTTATCTTTTTGCCTTGACTTTGTAACCTGATAACAGCTTTAGGAAAGCGACTCAGTGGATGGCACAAAGAAAGTTAAGAGTGGTTCCTCCTTTCTTTTGATGACTTACTGAATTAAAGACTTACTGGATTTCTGTGTTCCACTATCAGCTTTCCTCATGTACCTTGCTTTCATACTTGGCTCAGCTGCTTAGCTGTTCTATAGGCCTCACGCATGCTGTTTTAACATGCTGCCATTTTTCTTCAACTCCACCCATTTGCTCTTCTTCCTGAGGTGCTAGAGCCCAGATTAATGCGTTGAACTTGTGTGTTCTCTCTCCAGTCAATTTCTACATCTTCAGCCTAGTCTCTATAGAGACTTAGAGCCTTCTCTGACCACTTCTTGTAGCGGACTGTGACAACCAGTATATACAAACCTCGATATCCACAAGAATAGGAAGACCACTGATTTCTCAGCCCTCCTCTGTGGGCCAGACAATCTCAGTAAACACCTTATTGTATCCCTTCCCACTCTAAATCTATCAAGAATTTCTTGTCAGAAAAGTTAAAAATTAGTCAAGGCTTGTACATACAGCAGTGCTGCACATAAAACTGGGTTTTGCTATGAATCACAGAGGTAGGAAATATGTAACACTTACATAAGACAGTGTCAGAATTTGCAGACTTCCCTCAAAATATTTCATTAATGCATCGTTTGCACAAGTTGTTTCTAGACAGCTTCAAACTGATGCATCTAAGCACAGCTAGCGTCTATGAATCACATCATAGCCGAGCTTAGGAGCAGCCTACAAAAATTCTTGCTTCGAAAAAAAGTGAAATAACTATGGATACCACCCAGCGCGTCTCAAATTAGACCAGATTTCCCGCCAATGCCTTATCCTTAAGGAGAGGACCAAACAAGTTTGAAAACACTGTGTATTTAAAGCATTAAGTTTTCACTATTAGCTTTTTGGGGCTCATACTTACTGCAAAAGGGTAATAGTCAATATGTATATTGTCAAAGGAAAAAACTTTCAAAGACCAACACACATAAGGTTCAGTTAAGGCACATTTAATAACTTGCTGCAAGGAGACAAAAACATGCGAATACAAGGATTTGTCTAACTACTAACAGGAAGTATGTTCATTCTTATACTGTTTTACAAGACATGGCCTTCTAAGCTGACGTAATCAAACACAACTTTTAGTATTGTTCTACAGCAGATGTTACTTCAGATTTTCTGCTGACATGGCTAGATTTGTGAGAAACTTTTCAGAAAAAACAACCTGGCCTTGGTGACTATTAATCCGTTTACAAGCGTCTATTGTGCAGTGTTACATTTCAAGGTACTCTTCTAATACAGATACAAGCAAATGCTGATTGCAGTTCATTCAAGCAGGCTTTGTACTAATTATCTGTAACCTCTACATCTGTGTATTTTCTCATGGCACAGCGGAACTTCTTGCCTAAGTTTCATACAAGTACTATTGTTCTATTCATTATTTTCCTAATGCAGGAAGAAATCACCTGCTTCTCAGTAAATTTCTGAGGCACAAGCAAGATTTTAGCTAACAGCACAAGGTCAGAAAGCAACTGCAGTTTGTGCTTATTCTTATACTGTTTTACAAGACATGGCCTTCTAAGGCTGACGTAATCAAACAACTTTTAGCATTGTTCTACAGCAGCTGTTACTCAGATTTTCTGCTGACATGACTAGATTTGAGAAACTTTGAGAAAAACAACCTGGCCTTGGTGGGCACTAATCCGTTTACAGGCTTCTATTGTACAGTGTTAAATTTCAAGGTACTTTTCTAACTCGGATACAAGAAAATGCTGATGATTGCAGTTCATAGTTTCAAGCAGGCTTTGTCCCAATTATCTCTAGCTTCTACATCTGTGTATTTTCTCACAGCACAAGCGGAACTCCTTGTCTAAGTTACATAACATTTATACAAGTAGTATTGTTCTAATCATTATTTTCTTAACGCAAGCAGAAATCATCTGCTTCTCAGTAAATTTCCAAGGCACAAGTAAAGATTTTAGCTAACAATACAAGGTCAGAAAGCATCTGCAGTTTGTACAGATTTATGCAGTATGAAATAGAATAAATGTGTTAACCCTTTTCAAGCTCTAAATGCACTAAGCATATTACTAATACACATTTTTCTGACATTTTCCCCCTATTAATACTTATTCTACTTTCAAAATAAGCATAAACAGTTTGTTTTCTTCTCCTAACCTCTTCCCACTCAGGATTTGCAGTTAAGAGTCATTCAGTTTAAACTTATGAAAGCATTTTCAATCTTTTAACAGTTCTTCAAACTCAGTACTTTGGTACAAGGTTTCAGAAACTGACATGTCTATAAAGTCTTTTATCAGTCTTTTCATGTAGGGGATGCCACAACAAACTCATACTCCCAGTAGGAGCATTCCTACACAAATGGCAATCAGGATGTTCATTAGGATGGTACCCACCCCCCAAACCATTTCTGGAAAAAGTCCGTCTGTGGGTTTGGGCCTGGTTTGGTCATGGCCAACACTTGCTGAATTACCTGAAGATGATTGTCTATCTCGTGTTTATGGTCAGGAATATACGAGCAGCATTCTTCTTGGATTAAAGTGCAAGTACCACCTCTCGCCGCTAGGGTGAAGTAGAGAGCCATGCGGTTTTGAAGCACTACAGTTCTCAAGGCATTCAGTTCATCAGTCACCAATTCAAGAGTGGAAAAAGTTGCATTACTTCGAGAAGTTTTGACAGTTCTCAGCTCCCAGATCGATTTCACTGCTCCATATGCTGGTAATATGCCTGCCCACGATATAACGCTATCACTCGAGTCCATGTGCGTCAGTCCTTTGCCTATAGAATGATGGTCTTTCCAACGCTCATCGATTTGTCCCACTGGATTTACAGGTTTCTTGATGACCTCTTGGACATTTCGAATTTTTCCTCAAGGCAAAACTGCAGTGTGTCGTATGGCCGGAACCAGGTAACCCAAAAAACAACTGCCGGACCAATTCTCAGGTAACCATTTGTATGCCTTTCTGCCACACACAAAATAACAGTCCTCTACTTTTGTAGTAACGTTGCTATGAATATACACTCACCCTGCATGAAACATTTTTCTATCAATTATAGACAGTTGCTTAAAGAACAGAATTATGTTTTACTTCATCAATTGTTTTGTGCATCAATCCAAGAAATGAATCATAATTTGTATTACAATAACAGTCTACATGGTTACCTTTAGTGCAACATTTATAAGGAACAGTCACATTGCAATTGCTCCAACCCACCTGAACAGTATCATTTTTATAAAAACACACAGTTCCCTTTTGTGGAACAGACAAGTGCAATGCTATTTTATCTTGTGATGTAGTGGCTGAGGTATCATAAATCAAGTTCTCCCAGGTTTCATTGACCCCTAGGGGGACTGTAGTCATTAATAACCCCCGGTATGCTGTCGGCAAAGCTGTGCAAATCCAGCAATTCGAAACATTGAAAGTCTCAGCATACACATATTTAATTGCCTGGTAAGTGTTAAAGTTTGGATGCCAGTCTGAGTAACGCTTCACGTTTATTCAGTTAAGTCTGTGTGGCTGGGAAAAGGAAAGGCCACAACAAAGAGATTATTGTCACTAGTACAGTTAACAGGATGATTATGCAATACTTCTGAGGAAAGGGCTGTTCTGCATTCCTGTTTCTTCTG
This sequence comes from Protopterus annectens, assembly GCF_019279795.1. Lineage (NCBI taxonomy): Eukaryota > Metazoa > Chordata > Ceratodontiformes > Protopteridae > Protopterus > Protopterus annectens. Next base: position 343,802,583 of record NC_056748.1, on the reverse strand, counting down.
GACTCAGTTTTACTCTTGGCATGTGACAAGATTTTTGTCCAGTTCAAAGTTTTTGACTAATTTACAGTGCATCAGGTGGATCCAGGAGGCGCGCTCCGCAATTTTGACTGCAGTGGGTGCCGACAGAAGCACTTGATATGGACCTTCCCACTTTGGTGACGCCCAGTTCTTTTTCTTTACTGTCTTCACCCAAAATCGAGGTACCAGGGGGCACTGCCACTTCTGACGGTCTGGTTCGTTCTTTATCTGAAACGGAATTTGACTGCAACAAATGTTTAGAATTTAACATGTTTCTCATATACTCAGCTAGTGTACTGTCAGCTTCCTGGTCTGCAGGCATGAGAGATTTCCACTGAGGTATAATAAGCCCTTCCAAATAGTTTTTCAAAAGGAGTCAATCCTTTTGCATTAGGAACAGTTCGCATGCTCAACAGTGCCAGGGGAAGACAGTACACCCAATTTCTCTGTGTTTCTACTATTAACTTCCTTAGTTTACTCTTTTAAAATCCCATTATGCCTCTCTACTAGCCCTGCAGATTGTGGGTGATACGCACAATGATTTTTTTAAAGAAATACCAAAATGTTTACTTAACTGTTGTATGGTCTGGTTTACGAAGTGTGTGCCATTATCACTGTAGATCCTTTCCAGAATGCCGAATCTAGGGATGATTTCTTTAACAAGAACTTTGGCCACAGTTGCAGCATCTGGATTTTTAGTCGGAAAGGCTTCCACCCATCTGGAAAACATATCTACAATGACAAGACAATGCTTCTTATTTTCACATTTATTCAATTCTATGAAATCCATACAGATAGTATGAAATGGATACGGTGGTGTAGGGAAACTCCCTTGCCTGGGCTTTAATGCCCCTTGTGCATGATGTTTATTACAAATGTGGCACATCGAGCAGAATTTTTTAGAGTAGTTTGAGAATCCATATGTCGTGAACACTTGGTTCACCAGCTGTACCATCCCCCCTGTTGAGACATGGCACTGCCCATGGCTCTTAAAGCTGCATATCTAAACAAATTAGATGGCAATATCGGTTTCCTCCCTTTAGAGATGTACAACCCCTTTTTCAGAATTGCTCCTCGTTTTACCCATCTTTGTTTATCAGCTTGCGTAGTAAGTGTCTGCATTGTCTTTAACATTTCTAAGTCTAAAATCTCAGAAGGTTGTAATTTCTCATTCAAAAAAAATACTTCTGAAGCTGCCTGCTTTGCAGCTGTATCAGCTCTCGCATTACCTTTAGAAATCCTGTCCTGTTTGGTATGAGATGTGCATTTACAAATAGCCATTTTCTGAGGTAACTGAATAGATTCTAAAAGATCTAAAATAAACTGTGCATGATTGATTGGTTTGCCAGTAGATGTCATCATTGCTCAATTTTTCCACTGTTGCACAAAAACATGTACAGTAGAAAAAGCGTACTGGCTGTCAGTAAAAATGTTCACACATTTACCCTTTGCTAAGGTACATGCCCTTGTCAAGGCAATCAATTCTGCTGCCTGTGCAGATAAATTGTGTGGTAAAGATTTCACTTCTATAATGTCAGTATCAGAAACTACTGCATATCCCACTAGGTTCTGTCCTGCAGGACCCCTTTTGCATGAGCCATCCACGTAGTATGTCACCTCGGCATCATCCAAGGGAACATCCGTAAGATCTTTTCTAGGCAGTGTCTTTTGCTCAATCACCTGCAGGCAGCTGTGTGGTGTGCCATCTGCAGGGGTTGGGAGCAAGGTAGAAGGGTTCAAACTCGTACATCGCTCAATTGTCATATGAGGTTGGCTCAACAATATAGTCATACAGGAAAGATGCCTAGCAGGGGAAAGATATGCTACCTTCTCTTGCAGAAAATCATGACTGCATGAGGCACTCTCAATGTGAGAGGGTGGAACAAAACTACTGAGGCCGAAGCCTATGCTGCCATTGCAGCTGCAACTACTGCTTGTACACAGTGAGGTAAAGACCGTGCCACTGGGTCCAATTGTGATGAATAAGCGATAGGGCGTTGCTTGTCCCCATGCTGCTGTGTTAACACTGATGTCATATAACCTTGCTTACAATCTACAGTTTGGAAAAAAACATTTATGATAGTTTGGTAATCCCAAAACTAATGAGGACGCTATTAACTGCTTCAGTTTGCAGAAAGCAAATTCTGCTTCTGGTGTCCATTGTAACAAATCCTATGCTGCCATAGGCTTTTTATAAATCAGGTTAGTAATCTGTGCAGATTCCAAGGGATAGTTTGGAATCCAGCTCCGACAAAAATTAGTCGTAACCAGGAAGGATATCATTTCCTTCTTGGTAGTGGGTTTTGGTGCTTGCAAAATCACTACTTTTCTGTCCTCATCTAACGTCCTACCCTCCTTGGATATTACATATCCTAGGTATTTAACTTGTTTTTTCCAAAGCTGCAGTTTATTTTTGTTCACTATGTCCTTCAGTGGCTAAAAATTGTAATAGTGCTATGGTATCTTCTTTACAATCTTGCTGGGTGGGGGCCGCCAGCAGGATATCATCAACATAAAGCAAAATCTGGCTACCTCTTGGTGGGGTAAATCCCAAGTTGCTTGCCATTTCTTGTGAGAATATTGCCGGACTTTCACAATATCCCTGTGGTAGTCGCGTATATGTATACCTTTTCCCCTGAAATGTGAATGCAAACCAATACTGGCTGTCAGGGTGTATCGGTATCGAAAAGAACGCATTGCTAATATCTACCACAGAAAAATATTTCTACTGAGGTTTTAAATCATTTAACAGGGTGTGTGGTTCTGGCACCATAGGTGCCCTTGGTATTACTGCGTCATTTACAGCTTGTAAATCTTGAACCATACACCACTCTCCATTCGCTTTCTTACCAGGAAATAAGGGTGTGTTACATGGTGAATCAGGAGATTCCACCAGTACCCCTTCCTTAAATAAAGCTGTTATAATAGGTTTGATTCCCACCTCTGCATCTTTTAAGGGATACTGTCTTTTTTGTGGTCTAAATGCTGACTTTGGCGTAATAGTAACTGATCCCGCTGTACGAATAAGTCCTACATCTGATTTTCCTGTTGACCAGAGAGATTCTGGTATATTCTGTAAGGCACTCTCTTCCTCCTTCAATAAGAGTGCTAATCAGCTGTCCTTCCTAGACTGCAAGTGTACAGCTGGGTGGGTCTGAGTTATCCAATTCAACTTCTGCATTTGTATTCCCTGTTCTGACAGTTCTAACTGTTTTTCCCATCTCATGACTTTTTCTCCTAAGTCTACCCATTTCACATTCTTGTCCTTAGTTAAGCCAACATGTGGTAATTAATTAGCTTTATAAAGTGCAAAGAACTCCTGGGGCAATGAACAGCTGTTCCTTTCTGTGTCCCAGTACAGATTACGTAATATCAATCTGTTTGCCCGATTTCTAAACAATTCTTGCTCATATTCCTATCAGGTCCTGGTGTGTTACAATAATACAGAGTACAGTGCAACAAATGCTGTTTATCAATGGCAAGGGAGGGGAACTTGCTGATAGCCAAGTTCATCAACTCTTCGGTCACTGCCCCTGGACCAGTCGTAACCAAGTCCTGGCTGTACCAATAAAACATTTCACCCTCCGATTGCACTGCAAAGGTATCAATTTGTCGCTGTGCTTCCATACCCTGCATAGTCGGAACTACTGCTATACCGAATAGCTGCATAAGGTCTCTGCCCAAGAGGTTTACTGGGCATTTTGCAGAAACAATAATTTTGCTTTTCTGGGTCAATCCTGAAACAGGATCAGTTATTGCAATATTACGGGAGAGGGGCTCCCGATACAGCTGTCCCATTAGCTGTTTTCACTAATATGTAATCAGGTGACAGAGTTCTCTGGCAGTTTGGAGGGATGTATCAGAGTCCGTGATGCCCCTGAGTCACACAAGAATCGGACTTCCTTCTACCAGGAGTGTAACTTCTGGTTTTGTGTCTGCTAAATAGAGCACTAAGCTCAATAAAGCCAAATCCAATATTTCATTTTCTTTGCTATCTGTGACTTCCTGCACTTCCTCTATTTCTTCTGTCACATTCTCTACTCCCTCTATCACATTCTCATTTGTCCTTTCTCTGCTATCCCCTTCTAGTGATTCCTGACTAAAATATAGTCAGTCCTCACCTTGCTTGCCTTCTGTGGTTGCCTTCTTGTTTTTCTTGCAATCCCTTGCCAAGTGTCCCTTTTTGCCGCATTTAAAACATTCACCCCTCTTCTTTCGCCCTTCAAAGTCCTCTGATCACTGATCAGATTGTTTGTTTCCCTGGGCATTTCTCTTGCCCTTTTTCCCGGACTGTACTACATAAACTTCTGCTTCATCTTCTACAAAAAATACTTGGGCTTTCTTTTTGCTATTAAAATGCCTTTTGGCATGCCTAGCATATTCAAGTAATGACTGTAACCTGCTTGTACGATGATCGATGATCTACCATGTGCTTTGTGATAAAACTGCTTATGGGTGCAATACTGCCTTTCAAAAATGCATTCTTTAACTGCTGCTCATATGGGGAATCGTGTGTCTGATCTTCAGGAACTTGCATTCCACAGTGGTTATTAAAACGTTCTAACAGTCTGGCATAATATCTGTCAACAGTCTCGCCTTCTTGTTGGATGCATTTATTAATGCAAGTCCAGTCTGCCCTAGGCTTCCATTTCTCAGAGATTCGGTCTGTAAGACCTTTCACTCTGTTGTCTAACTCTGCGCTGCTACATGGGAGGGGCCTGAGCGCAGCATCACGGGAATTCCAGTCACCACTAATCATGTGCCAATCTGGTCCCACAATTTGTCTGGCTACTTTTTCTATCTCTTCTCCGTTTAAATTATAACGGAGTCCCATTCCTTGCAAATCTTCTAAAAACTTTCTAAAATGAACTTTTGGATGGGGAATTCCCTCAGTGGCTTTCCGGATGTCTTCCGGAGTCCAGGGTCTATACACTAGAGTAGTTGGGTCCTGACCTTCTTGTCCTGCCTGAGGATTAGGCACTTCTCTAAGTGGGCATATTTCTTCTTCACTCATGGATCGTGAATTTCTATCCATTTGATATAACTCAATGTCCCGTTTTGAGTTTCCTTTGAGACCTGGTCTCGACGGGATCTCCAATAAAATTTTTTTTTGCTTCTGTAGTGTCTCTATTCATAGTGACAGCAGGATATCGTGGGGGTGTACTAACTTGTTCACTTGCTTCATATTCTGGTAAGGGAAGCGGAGGGGCTGATGCTATTACTAAGTTATTGTCCTCCTTATCTAAAAACATTGCTTTTGAATTATTCTTTTGTTCCCTTCAGTTTACTTCCTCAATCCACCTGTGTGCCTGAGGAATTCCTAATTGACGTTTTTTTACCCGACCTTTAGAATCAGTTTTAAGCTGTTTGACATGTTTAACAAGCGAGGAGTTTTATAATTTACCGTCAAATTCATACTTATTAACCCATTTTGAGTAGTATTTAATATTATCAGCACGCTGTGACTGCATGTATTTCACGTCTTTGGTTAACGGTGGATTTTGGGACCTTTTTGTGCAATTATTACCCATTTTGTTCTACCCTTTTGATCGTTACGTAACTCATTTTTTAACGTGGTACCACGGATTTTGTTATAGTCTCTTCAGAATGACTGCCTACCTGCCCTGTTTCCCTGATCTATGACAAGACAACAATCTTTTTTGTCCCTGACTTATAATAATAATAGTCCTGACAAAAACAATGCAAATCTAGTCCCTGATCTAAAACAGAAAAAAAAAAAAAAAGGTAGATTCAGCTTACCTGAGCCTTCGTGATTGATCACCTGGTTCAAGTAAACCCGTCCTTCAGGTCACAGATCAGAAAGTGGCTGGCCTCTTTTGTACGACAATTCAGTTGGAGGGCTTTTCAAATAAGAACCACCAATGTGGTTTCTTCCCCGTACAGTTTCAAGCCACCTGGCCTGTCTGATCCAAGGCGAAGTGAGGGTTTCTGGTCCGAAGGACCAATCTGTCAAAAAAACTTCAAAGACCAATACACGTAAGGTTCAGTTAAGGCACATTTAATAACTTGCTGCAAGGAGACAAAAACATGCAAATACAAGGATTTGTCTAACTACTAACAGGAAGTATGCTTATTCTTATACTGTTTTACAAGACATGGCCTTCTAAGGCTGATGTAATCAAACACAACTTTTAGCATTGTTCTACAGCAGATGTTACTCAGGATTTTCTGCTGACATGACTAGATTTGTGAGAAACCTTTTGAGAAAAACAACCTGGCTTTGGTGGGCACTAATCCATTTACAGGCTTCTATTGTACAGTGTTACATTTCAAGGTACTTTTCTAACTCCGATACAAGCAAATGCTGATTGCAGTTCATATTTTCAAGCAGGCTTTGTCCCAATTATCTCTAGCTTCTACAGCTGTGTATTTTCTCACACCATAAGCGGAACTTCTTGTCTAAGTTTCATACAAGTAGTATTGTTCTATTCATTATTTTCCTAATGCAAGCAGAAATCATCTGCTTCTCAGTAAATTTCCAAGGCACAAGCAAAGATTTTAGTTAACAATACAAGGTCAGAAAGCATCTGCAGTTTGTACAGATTTATGCAGTATGAAATAGAATAAATGTGTTAACCCTTTTCAAGCTCTAAATGCACTAAGCATATTACTAATACACACATTAATACATATTTTTCTGACATATATTTTAATTTCAGAGCATCGCTAAAAGAATAATATAGTTGTGTGCATGTGTTCATTATTCTCGTTGCTTGCTGTCTATTTCTTAACTGGGTAAGTGGACTGGTCAGAAGACCCTTTTCAGAAATGGCCAAAGGCAAAGCCATTACAAGCGTTTAAACAGAAACAGTGTATTCATTTAAGCAAATATGCACACATTAAAAAAGTTTTATCAAGACTGGTGTGTGATAAGGCTTAAAACAAATACAGTTAGGCACAGAGAGCATTTCACTGCTAGTCTTGGTTAAGTTATACAAACAAGGTCAACTAGGAAAAACTGATCCACTGATCTATAAGACAGGGCTGTAGATTTAAAGAGTTCTAATTAGAATATTGTTACCAAGTTTTGTATAATGCTGATCCTAAAACTGATCTCAAAACACCCCAAAATGTTATGGCAGTAACTGTGTAACAAAGCAGGGAACACTGTCTCAAAAGCTCAAAAATCTTTGCCTTTATACATACTAGTGAAGACCTCCTTTAATCTTGTCTGAAATTTGGAGAAGCTTTTCTCATTCTGATACCCAGTCTTGGACATCAGAATGCAGGGATATCCTGGGAAAAGCTTTCACACATCTAGAAGGACCAGTTGTAGATACCATGAAAGTGAGGGCACCCTACTCTTGGGAGCAAAGTGGATAGTTACAGTTTTTGGTAACAATTCTCTTAGCAAGAAGCAGTAGTACTCAGTAGTAATTAATTTAAGTGACAAGGATGCTAGAAGGCATGAAGCAGTAGTACTCGGTAGTAATTAATTTAAGTGACAAGGATGCTAGAAGGCATGAGGTCTACCAGGAGGTAATAAGACAGACAATACTGTTTCCAACTGTATGCAAAAGTAAGAATTCAGCTGATCTAACCTGAGGTAGTTTGAAGCATGCTGGTATCATTAAAGTACAGTAACTAACACAGCACATCTGAGCCGGGAAACCCTTAGATTAATTCCCAGTTTTCCTGGTTTTACTAGCTTGTAATTTGTCAAGTTTCCAACAGTGTTTGATTTGATTAAGTACTCTTTCTGCAGTGGATTCCAAGTGGAATTTAAAAGTCAAGTACTATTCAAGCAATATGCCAAGGATGCTCATCAGAATCAAATATATGCTCAATTAAGTTGCTCAGATGATTCAAAATTTGTATACATGTCTGACATTTCTGAACCTTTGAGGAGTAGCAAATGTCAAACAGATTCCTTTGTAATAATGATTAAATCAATGTGATGAACCCAGTGTCAGAGGTTACGTAAATTCTTTTGAAGCTCCTACTTTGGAAGTGAACAGCTACACCTGTCTGCCTTAAGTCACATGCTAGTCTCACCTGCCTTAAGCACAAGTAAGTCACATTCAAACAAACTCATACCCCCAGTGCAATCATTAAGGAAGAGGGGAAAAAAAAAAAAAAAAACTATCCAGAACTGTACCCTTAGGAACATCAACTGCAAATGTCAATTTCTGAGTCAGAGAAACCTGAAACAGTAAAATGCAGTCAGTGAACTCAGTCTAACATTTTGAGCTCCTACCCCAAACTACTGACTTTGCAACTTGTCTGTTAAAAGGCACTCAATGACAGTTTCAAAGTCTCTTGCTTTGCAGGTAAAGGCAGCTCCTGTTAAAGCCCATTCTTGGTCATGCTGTAAATTAGACTGGTGAAACAGTAAACCAGGAGTGCTATATCCTATTTTGTTAATATAATGTACCATCTGCAATCAATCCTTTCAAATATTGTAGTTATTGGTTGCAGTTTGGCAACAGGGTAAAAGTACTGAGAGGTGGAGGGTAGCAGACCTTAGAAGCTAAAAAAAAATGGCAATATGTTTAAAGTAAGTGGATATTAGTCTGCCAGATATGTGAAGGGGGTTAAGAATAAAGGTCAGTGGTCCAGGAAGAGAGTAGCCATTCTAGGAAAAGAGGGATGCAAAGTGAAATTTTTGGAGGATGACTCCTTTAGTATTTTTTTCTAAAAACAGTTTGAGCAATGATTAAAAATATTTACTTCTAATAGGAGGAGCAGACCATTATGATAAATATTTGAACGTGTCCTAGTAAATTTGATTATCTTTCCACAACATTTTAAGTGGCTTCAAACAAAGTTACTGCCATCTAATATGAATATATGTAGCATATCTGATAATTTTTCTACAGTTGTTCCTTAGCAGTAAGTAGATATGCAAGAGATTGTCATTTTCTTTACTCTTTATCCAGATGTCAGAAGCCTGACCACTTTCCTTAAGGAGTGCTTTAATTACAGCCATAATCCATAGAAATCTATGGGCTATTTGACTCCTAAATTTGCTTGGGAGTAATCTGCCCTGAATTAAATTAAGCTCAATTACAAAGCAGTCCAGGGCAGCAGAAAATTCATGTTCATTATATAGGAGGCCCCAGACAATATCATCCAGCTTAGTGAGGAAAGGAGGGGCCCCAATTAGTATTACCCAGATCAGTGAGGATAGGGGAGCCCCAACCAATATTATTAAAATCAGTGAGAGCATGTGTCCCCAATCATTACTCAACTCGGGCAGGACTGGGGGGGCAGCAGTTTAAAATCTAAAAATTAATTTTCCTCAATCCGTCAAGGCTGAAGCATTTAGACCTTATTCCCGTAGTTTCAAGCAGGAAGCAAGTGAACTATAATCAACTCACAAATTTAAGTTTGGTATGGCCATATGGAGTAATTTGAAAAAGCAAGTTGGAAGTCTTGCCAGTGGTAGAGCTCTCCTTGTTTACGAGATGTACTTGAAGATAGATTTTCTTTTTGATTAGAAGAGGAGCACAACCATCTACCCTTGCTTCAGTTCTGTTATCTGTGAACAGATGAAAATTAACTGACAGACAAAACTTATTTTTGAGACAGAACTCCATGATAGCCAAGATATGCAAGTTTTCACAGAGTATCCATAACTATAGAAAATTATTATTAGTAATGAATAAGAAGCCACGGTGGTGCAGTGGTTAGCTTTGTCGCCTCACAGCAAGAGGTTCTCCCATTTGATTCTCAGCTGGAGTGCCTTCTGTGTGGAGTCTGCATGTCCTCACCGCGGTAGAGTGATGTTAAAGATATACAGGTAGATGAGAGTGTGAATGGGCATAGGGCTGACAACTCAGCACCGTAAAAACCCACTGCCAATCATGAGCAGACTGGAGTTCCACTGTGGCGAACCCTAACCGGGAAAAGCCGAAAGACCGATTATCAGTAATGAATATCCCTAAAAATTCTATTTTAAGCCCTTCACTGATCCATGGAAGTAGGACCAAGGTTCAGACTTATTTCTGCAGATATGAAGCTTCTTATTCTAAGACTGCTTCTAAGAGAATAGATGTTTTTAATAATTTGATAGGGCAATGGTTATTTGAGTTCCATTTGGAAACCTTTTACCCTCTTAGAAATGTAGACACTGCACTATTCATAGCAGAGATATTCTAATCAACAAGCAAACAGTTTCCTAGCAGATAATTTGATAGTTCAAATAAATATCAGGGATGACCATTGCTGCCCAGAACTATACATAAAATCCAAAGTACAGCAATCCATTAGAGTACTAATAGGTTATACTCCATTAACGAGGACATTGCGCGAGATCAGAATCAGAAAAAAAAAAAAAAAAAAAAACACAACATTCATCAGTTCTTGGAGTTCTGAAAGCATTGGCCATGGTCCTGACACTGTCTGTAGATTCCAAGGTACATTTTCATGGGAATTGCATTTATTTGAACTGTATTTTCCGTAGTGTTGCTACACACTCATGTGTGCTGGCCTGCACTACAATTTGAATTGTATTTACTGCTGTTTTAGCTGCTTTTCTGTAACAAAAAAAGAATTTTTTTTTATGCTCGTTTACTGCCTTTCCTGTAACTAGTCAAGTCCAGATACAGGCTTGCTGTATTCCAGGACTGTTGGTAAGCTTCTGTATCCAGGACTGTTGGTAAGCTTCTGAGCCCCCCCCCCCCCCCAAGCCTTTGTGTGTTGGAGGGAAGCCTTCCAGCTTATCAGTGGAAGTGGTAAGCACTAGGTAGCCTATCCTCCATGGGAAGAGTGAGTTTTGGCCCAGACATTGTAGTTTATTTGGCCATTTGGGCAGTTTTCCATCTAGTTCAACTTGCTGGCTTAAAAGCCTATGTTTGTACTTGTTCCCCACCTTTCCTCTAACTAGTCTAGTCCAGGTACAGATTTGCTGTATATCCAGGACTCTCTGAAAGCTTCTGAGCCCCGCAAGCCTGTGTTGGGGGGAAGCCTTCTAGCTCATCAGTGGGAGTGGCAAGCGTTAGGTAGCCTACCTACTACAAGAGGAGTGGTTCCTGGCCCAGAAATTGTAGCTATTGGTCGTTTGGGCAGTTTTTTTTTTCCATCCTCTTTCAACATTCTGTTTTAAAAGCTGCATTTGCGCTCATTTCCCACCTTTCCTATAGCTAGCCTAGTCCAGATACAGAGTTGCTGTATTCAGGACTATTGGTAAGCTTCTGAGCCCCGCAAGCCTTTCTGTGTTGGAAGAAAGCCTTCTAGCTTAAATCAGTGCGAGTGGTAAGCACTAGGTAGCCTGTCTACCACAAGAGGAGAGGTTCTTGGCCCAAAAATTGTAGTTTATTGACCAATTTAGACAGTTTGTCCATCTCTTTCAACTTTCTGGTTTAAAAGACCACATCTGTGCTTGTTCCCATCTTTCCTGTAACCAACTTAAGTTTTAGCACTCATCTGTTTCTTTGATCTCAGCACTTGTTCAGAACTCATTGTAAGCACTAAAGTTACAAATTACTACAGCACTCAACTTTCCTCACTTGTCCAACTTTCCTCACTTGTCTAGAGGAAAACAGTTTTTTAGTACTTAATAAATAAGCACCTATTCAGGCATGTCTACAGTCAGCTCCCGGTGTTTTCTCCTGTCTACCTGATGAATCTGGGCATCTTGGGACAATGCAGCAATTGCCTCATGTAAAAAGACAAACCTCTCCTCCTACTACCAAACACTATGACCTGTGAGAGATGCACTTATATAGCCAAACTGGAAGCAAAGCTCTGTTTACCAAAGACAGACAAGAGGAGAAGGTAACACTTTGCACCGCACCACACTCATCACATAGTCCCTCAAAACCTACACCACCAAAACACACACAACCACAAAACACACACCTCCAAAGCAGAAATGCAAGCAACCTCCACCCCCCAAACACAACCCAAATGACACATAGTCCACGTACAGTGTGCCACTCAACTACAGCCCACGTACAGTGTGTCACTCAACTACAGCCCATAAGGCATAACGTACCCAACACTCTAGTCAGGCACACTGATGTTCCACTCACCAGGCTAAACAAGGAAAAAGTTACTGTCAGGTGCCAGGATACACCACATAATGCACGCACTCACTCAGGGCACTCCACAACAAGTACAAATTGTCCATGTTGGTGTGAATATCCCGAGACGTACCTCCCTGGACTACACGAAAAGAGACATGGAGGACCTCTCTGATCTTGTAGCCCAGGCCAGTATGAACCTAGCCTTGAGTAGCATCCTGCCATCACCCAGAATGACACCACAGTACAAGGACAAAATGATTGACTTTAATTGGCTAAGCTTCTGGTGTCATTCTAAGGGAATCCAGTATGTCTGCCTGGAATGACATGATCGACAGTCCACGCTGCTTTGCCAGAGATGGCCTGCACCGGTCGCCCTTGGGATTCCGGATACTGGCAAAGGCTCTTGCCACCCCTATAGTGCCTTTTTTAGGCAAGGTTCAAATGACAAATTCACCACCGTAACAGGTACAAGCAAGCAAAATCTGGGGGTAATGCTACTCAATGCTAAAAGTCTAAACCTCAAAATGCACTCACTTGAGGCACTCCTTAAAATGGAAAACATTGACATCTGTGCAGTGACAGAGACCTGGTTCAAAGCTCCAGAGAGCATCCCTGCATTATCAGGCTATAATTCATACCACACCTTTCGGCGACCAAACCCGGACTGAAACACTAAAGGTGGAGGCGTGTCCATATTCATTAAGGATATCCACACCTCCAAGCTAGTTGCTCTGCATCCGAGATTATCCACGTTCAACTAACTCTGGGCAAAACCGCAATCCAGATTGTAGCTTGCTACAGACCCCCCACCATGCCCCAGGATTCCTACTCCTTTTCTTGATACACTGGAAAATATTAAGATACAACCCAACACTCTAATAACGGGCGATTTCAACTACCCCACCATTAACTGGGAAAACTACTCATGTACCAACTCTTTTGCTCAACGTTTTCTGGAAATCATCAATTCCAATGCTTTGGATCAACTTATCCACACCCCCACCAGAGGCAACAATATTCTAGACGTGGTCATCACCAACATGGGTGACCAGTGTTCCACACCAGAGGTCATCTCCTCGTTGGTCAGATCCGACCACAAGCTAATCACCCTAGACATCCACATCCCGCTCCCACTCCCCCATTAGGAAAACAACCATAAAAAATTTCTCCAAAGCCAACTTCACGCTTCTTAAGATAGAAGTGGCAAACTTCATGACACCCATGCAGATGGACAATAAAGGTACGACTGCCGAATCCTACACAAATGCACTTTATAAGCACTTACACAAGTGCATGGATCGTGCTATCCCTAACGGAACCAAGATGCTATCCTCCAAAAAAGGAAGACAATCTGGTGGTCTTCTGCCATAAACAAACTCTACAACAGAAGAAAGAAACTGTTGCGCAAAAAAAAAAAAAGGAGTAAAATCCCACAATTGGAGGAACTCCCTGGTCAACCTTAGTAAGAAGCTGAGATCCCTCATAAAATCCTCCAAAGCTAGTTATGAAAACAAAATTGCCACTGATTCTAAAGACAACCACAAAGCATTCTATAGCTATGTCAAAAATCTCAATGGCAACACTCAGATCTGCTCTGAGTTACAGCACAATGACACTAAATATACAGAACCAACTGATATTGCCAACATCCTGGCAGATAGGGGGTGAGAAGGGGGTAAAGTTAGCACTGAACCTATCACAACTGCACAGGTAAAAACTTCACTCTCCAAAGCCAAGAACACAGCATCCATGGGACCTGACAACATCCCAGGCTGCCTTCTACATGAACTGGCACCCCACCCAAGTACCATGTTCAATCATAGCCTCACCTCAGGCTTTATGCCCATTGAATGGCACACTGCGACAGTTATCCCACTCCCCCATTAGCCTGATGAGCCTCGTCTGCAAGGCCATGGAACGTATCATCATGGAACTCAAACAAAGACATTGGAGATCTTCAAACCCTGGACCCCACACAGTTTGGGTTTGTAAAAGGCAGATCATGTCTCCTAAACCTGATAGACGTCTTTGAAGTAGTCACCAAAGCCATAGATGAGGTTAAGGTGGTTCACTCAGCCTATCAAGATCTCGCCAAGGAGTTCGACACCATCCCCCACTCTCGAATTATAGATAAACTCACTAAACTAGGTATAAATCCCTATGTCACAAGATGGGTTGCCAACTGGCTTACTGAAAGAACCCACACTGTGAAAGTAGCAGACTCCAAATTAGACTTCTGACCAGTGACAAGTGGAGTACCGCAGGGTTCAGTCCTGGGTCCCCTCCTGTTTGGTATCTACTTCTCTGAAATACAGGCTAACACAGAAGGTCTTTTGCTAACTAAATTCGCAGATGACTGCAAACTAGGAGCCATAATTGAAACACCTAATGATGTGGACATCCTACAAAAGGGCCTCACTGAGACAGATGCCTGGTGTCAAAGACATGGTCTCAAGCTCAATGCCAAAAAAGTGCATTGTCATCCCCTTTGGTAAAAATTCTGTACCCATGAACTACCACATAGGCAGTAGTCTACTTAACACCGAAAGTGTGATAACAGACCTTGGGACACAGGTGGACAGTAGTCTCTCCTTTGATAATCACATCGCCAAAGTGGCCAGGAAATCCTTCTACATGGCACACCTCATCACAAAAGGTTTCTCATCCAGAAAAAAAAAAAAAAAAAAACACACATCTACAACAACTGGAAAGGCCACAAAAATACCTCACAGAGAGGATTACTGGCCTCAAACAGATGCCTTACGCAGACCATCTCAAAAAACTCCAGCTTTACTCCGTCGCATATCGCCTACTCAGAGGCGATCTCTGCCTAACATACAAAGCTATGTCAAACCCAGAGCTGTTGGACATGCTCCACTTAGAGATCCCAATCCCTCCAAGCTTTTAGAGACCTAAACCTTGTCACCACAATAAACAGAACATGCTGGAGGGATAGATTCCTGTCCCAGAGACTTCCCATACTCTGGAACAGACTGCCTAGCTATGTCAAACAGAGCTCCTCATTAGCACTCCAAGAAAAATCTTGATGATTGGATGGGTAATAGGAAATTCACCCCAGGGATCACTTCTGTGGTTCTGCTTGACAGGGGCACAGGAAAATAATTTTCTTGTGTGACGAAAGCCAGGGTACATTTTTGGTTAGGCTTGTATAGTCCCCAAAGCCAATAGCCTAGTACCTACCTATGAACCTACTGGGTAGCACTAGAAAGCCTTAAACTGATGCAAGCCTTCTAGCTTAGAAGAGAGACTTTGGAGTGATGAAGTATCAGTTTTTTGTAGTCATTTAAAGCTGTTTTAAGAGTATTTTTTACTGTTTTTGCCTTTTTTTTTTTTTTTTTTTTTTTTAATAAGTCCTTTTTTTTTTTTTAATAAGTCCTCGTTTCCCACCTTTCTAAGCTAGTATAGTCCAGTTTTCAGGCTAGTGCTGAATTCAGGGCTGTGATACTAGTTTCTGAGTTGCCCATACCTTACTTGGATAGAAGAAAGTTTCTCTGTTCACCTGTGAGAGGGGAGCTTTGAGCAACCTATATGTCCCTGGAGGAGTGGTTCCAGCCCAGAAGTTAGTAGTTTATTGGCCATTTGGGCTAATTTCTCTCTCTCTTTCATTTCCCTACTATGAAAACTGCATTTGCATGGTTTTGCACACTGGGTAGTGCCGGTTAGCTACGGTTAAATTATTCCCGGCTCCACTAAGTCTCCTCTTCAGTTTTTCCATTGAAACTAGTCTAACTCTCAACCTAAGCACTCAAAAAGCATCTTACAGCCCAGCACTTGCTCAGACCTAATAGCAAGCACTAATATACCCCGACACTGATTGCCCAGCAGGACAAGGCTCTTTATTCACCCATCAGCCAAGCGACTAAGCAGCTCACCCTACTATTCGGGCATGATCAAAGGGCAACTTCAGGTGCACTGTCCAGTCCAGCTGGTGAATCTGGATATCCTGAGGCAAGGTTACAACTGCCTCATTTACACAGACAACCCTCTCCTCCTACCACAAAACCCTAATGTATGCGAGAGATGCAATTACACAGCCAAACTGGAAGCAAAGCCATCTCCACCCAAGACTGGAACAGACAATCAAGAGAAGAAAGTTAACACTTGCACCACACCTCCAGCCACATACAGACTTACTAAAACAGCACTGAGCAAAAAAATACACAAAATCATACTCGGGGGCTCTAAATAGAAACCTGCAAAAGCATCATAGACCTCCAAAGCAGACACCCAAACAGCCTGCACTTCAAACCAGACAACACATAAAACACAAAATCAGTGTGCCACACAATCACAACCCTTAAGGCAAAATAACATATGTAACACACTAGTAATAGGTGACTCTATAATCGGGCACACTGACATCCCACTCACTAGGCTGGACAAACAGAAGGTTACTGTTAGCTGCCCATCGGGAGCCAGAATCTGCCGCATAACACAAGCACTCGGGTCACTCCAGAACAAGTGCAAATATGTCTTTATCATTGTTCATGTTGGTGTGGTGTGAATGACTTGAGACGTACCTCCCTGGACTACATGACATGGAAGAGCTCTCAGATCATGCAGCCCAGGCTGGTATGACCCTGACCCCGAGTAGCATCCTGCCCTCACCAAGAATGATACCTCAGTATAAAGAAAAAATTATAAATTTTCATCAATTGGCTAAGCTTCGGGCGTCATTCAAAGAGGATCCAGTGTCTGTCAGCCTGGGACGATATGCTCGACAAGCTGCATTGCTTTGCAAGAGACAGCTTGCACCTGTCACCCCTGGGCTTTCGAATACTGGCCAAGGCTCTTGCTGCCCACATAGTGCCTTTTTTAGGCAAGGCTCAAAAGTCAAACCAACCTCCGTAAACAGCACAATTAAAAAGCTGAGGGTTATGCTACTTAACGCCAGGAGTTTAAATCTCAAAATGCACACACTCAAAGCACTCCTCAGTATGGAGAACGTAGACATCTGTGCAGTAACAGAAACCTGGTTCAAGGCTCCAGAGATCACCCCAGCACTACCGGGCTACAACTCATACCACACGTTTTGGCCACAGAACACGGACCGAAACACAAAAGGAGGGGGTGTATCCATATTCATCAAGGATACCTACACCTCCAGGTTAGTGGTGCAGCATGATACCTCTGAGATCATCCATGTGCAACTAACATCAGGCAATTCTGCAATGCAAATTGTGGCCTGCTACAGATCACCCTCCATGACCCAGGACCACCACTCCACCTTTCTGGAGACACTGGAAAACATGAAGGTCCTACCGAACACCCTGATATTGGGCGATTTCAATTACCCAACCATTCACTGGGAAAACTACTAGAGTACAAATTCCCAGGCCCAGCACTTCCTGGAATTCATCAACTCAAATGCCCTGGATCAGCTGGTAAACTCCCCTACCAGAGGTGAAAACATATTGGACCTGGTCATCACCAACATGGGCGACAGGTGTTCCACACCAGAGGTCAACCCGTCACTGGTTAGATCAGACCATAAACTAATCATTCTGGATGTCAACACCCCACCACCACCCCAAACTAAGAAAACCACAGTAAAAAAAAACTTTTTCTAAAAGCAAACTTCACCTTACTTAAGACAGAGGCAAGTTTCACAGTCCCCACACTAAAGGATAATGCTGCCCAAGATGCAGAAACTTTTACAAATGCACTGCACCTACAAAGGATGCATGGATCGTGCCATCCCTAGCAAAACCAAGACTCACTCCTCTAAGAGAGGGAAACAATTTGGTGGACCCCTGCAATAAACAGGCTATACAATAGGAGGAGGAAACTAGTTCAGAAAAAAAAAAGTAAACCCAAAGAAGGAAAGAAATCCCTGATCAGTATCAGTAAGAAACTAAGGTCCCTCATGAAATCATCCAAGGCTAACTTCGAAAGAAAAATAGCCAAGGATTCTAAAGATGGCTTTGTGGTTATGTGGCAACTCACAAATATGCACTGAACTAGTACAAAATATTCTGAACCTACTGATATTGCCAACATCCTGGCAGACAGATTCAGTGCAAACTTCTCCCCCTCTCACCTCCAAAAGGGCCCACAACAATACCGGAAAAGTGTAGTGTCCCAAAAAATCACAGATGCACAGGTGAAAACAGCCCTTTCAAAAGCCAAAAACACAGTCAGTGGGACCAGATGGTGTCCCAGACTGTGTCTTGCATGAACTACAGAACAAACTTAACCCCCCACCTAAACACGCTGTTCAGCCTCAGCCTCTCCACAGGTTATGTGCATAGAATGGCGCACAGCAATAGTTATTCCTCTCCACAAAGGATGGGCCACAACTGACCTTGGCAACTATTGCCCCATAAGCCTGACTAGCCTGATCTGCAAGGCTATGGAGCGCATCATCATGGAACTCATTAACAAAGACATTAGGAACCTCCAAACACTTGACCTGACCCAGTTTGGCTTTAAGGGCAGATCATGCCTACTAAACCTGGTTGACTTCGAGACAGTCACCAAGGCCATAGACGAGGGAATGTTGGTTCACACAGCCTACATTGACCTTGCCAAGGCATTTGACACCATTCCCCACTCAGGTATTACAGAAAAACTCACCAGCCTGAACATAAACCCCTATGTCACGAGATGGTTTGCCAACTAGCTTACAGACAGAACTCATACGGTAAGAATAGTGGGCTCCAGGTCCGACTCTAAACCAGTCACAAGTGGTGTCCCGCAAGGCTCAGTCCTGGGACCCCTACTGTTCATCATATACTTCTCAGAAGTACAGGCAAACACAGGAGGACTACAGCTAACCAAGTTCACCGATGACTGCAAACTGGGAGCCATAATTGACTCTCTGACACAGACATCCTCCAAAAGGGCCTTACTGAGATGGACACCTGGTGTCAAAGTCATGTCCTCAAGCTAAATGCCAAAAAATTCAGTCATCCCATTTGGGGGGGAAAAAAAAAAAAAACACCCACGAATTACCACATAGGTGGCAGCCCCCTTAATACAGAAGGGGTAATAAGAGATCTGGGGACCCAGGAAGATAGTAATCTCTCCTTTGACAATCATATTGCCAAAGTAGTTAGGAAATGCTTCTGTGTGGCCGATCTAAATTACTAAAGGGTTCGCATCTAGAAATAAAGAGGTTATAGTGCCCCTCTACTCGTCACTCATTAGACCAATCATAGATTACAATGCCCCATTTGGGATGTACCTCACAAGACACTTCCAACAGCTGGAAAGACCACAAAGGTTCTTCACCAAGAGGATTACTGGCCTTAAACATATGTCCTATGCAGCCTGACTGAAAAAACTCTGGCTGTAGTCGGGCATATCGCTTACTCAGGAGGTGATCTCTGCCTGACTTACAAAGCCATGTCCAACTCAGAATTGATGGACATACTCCATCTAAAGAAATCCAAGTCACCGCAAGCCACACGGTCTAGTGAACTAAACCTCGCCTCAACAATAAATAGAACATGCTGGAGGGATAGATTCCTGTCACAGAGACTCCCCATGCTTTGGAACAAAATTCCAAATTACATCAGGCAGAGCCCCTCACCAACACTCTTCAAGAGAAACTTGAGTGGATGGGTAACAGAAAATACACCCCTGGGATCACTTCATTGGCTCTGCTTGACAGAGGATCAGTTAATTAATCAATGGGGCGGCGAAAGCAGACACACTCTGGCTAGGCTTATAAAAGCCCTCGGGCAGATAGCCTAGTACCTACCTATGAACCTAAGCAGGAACACAATTACAGTAATTAGAGACCCTAGAATATTCACCTTCACTGTGCCGACTCTGATGAAAACACTATTCCACGACATGTAGGTAATCTCAACTAGTGCACGTGAAAGAACACTCTATTAGACAGTGTGAGTGTGTGTGCACAAGAGATCCTTGTTCTGCTTTAGTAAAATACAAGGATACATGTTTGTATTTTTTGTTATTAGGGAAGGATGAAGTATTTTGTCTTGAGGAAAGCTAGTTTTGTCCAGTCTTACTTTTTTTAAAATATATTATATACTGTAACAGCTGTTTCAAAGAAAGAACACACGGCCCTCCCCCCTGCAACCATTCCACTACCACCTATAAACCAGTGAAAGGCCATTTTATTTTTCTGAAAATAAAAAAATGTACATCACAGACAAGCTTCCAACTTATCTGTATGCCACTTCCATCACCAGATCATATGGTATGTGCAAAGGTATTCAGTTTTGTTAGATGGCAATATTATGAATCAAAAAGTAAAGAAATCTCTGATGCATAACATCTACCCTTGATATTCAGTCCATCAGGAGGAGGAGGGACAAAATGTAATTTTTCCTCAAAAGCAAAGCTAGCAGTGAACTATTAAGTTCTTGAGATTTAAAGTAAAATGCAAGCTGTAGCAAATGTTTGTTCATACAGAACCGTTTACTACAAATCAATTAATTAAACTTGATACAGCAGTGCAAAAACATCAACTTGACCCAAGCTAATCAATCTGTCATCAGGATGTTTTCATGAGAAATGCCTACGATTTCAGTGATGGATCAAAATACTTATACCAAAAAATAAATAGATACCCCAGCCATACAAACTTTCACTTAAGTTCCATTTGTTTGTTTTTGTCAAACCTGAAAACATACATCTTATGTTGTAAATTGCCTACAAATGAATCAATTAAAACAGAGGATTGTAGACTTCATAAAAATAGGAGCTCCTTCTCACTACAAGCAAAAATATTTTGGATACTGTCCTCACCAGTATTACCTGTACCTGTTCCACTCCACTTGTCTTTCCTTCTCTGGTTAATTTGGATAATAAAACTTAAAAACATTTACTTTCAAAATCACTATCCTCCTGTAACCAAGATTTCCATATTTAAGGATTTCAGAAGGGTGAAACTTATACAGTTATAGAATGATTTCAAAATTTATCCATGATATCACTACCATTGACACAAACACAAATAAAATGTGAAACTTACCCCACAGTTCTATGTCCTTTGATCATTACATGGCAACTGTCATCAGGAAATCCTTCTACTTGGCATAACTAGGTATTGCATCTAGATCCAAAAGAGGTCACTGTCCCCCTACATTCTGCAATGATCAGACCCCATTATATTGTAAAATGTTATATTCAGTAAGTTTCTCACATAATTCAAACTCAAAAGACCGAGGTTACTACCTAAAAAGATATCTTGCCTTAGGAAGCTTAGAGGAAATGAAAGCCCTGTCCGTGTACTCTATGTTTTATAACCTTCTGAGCTATGCTTCATTTTCTGTACCATTAGAGATCCAGTTATCCTTGACCCCTTATATCTCAGCAATACAAACAGCTTAGCTAACATTAGACCCAGTGAGCCAAACATTCATCAGCAGATATACAGAACATGATAAAGAGATAGTACTTCTCCCTTCTCCGTTATAAACGTCCTCTGAGGGGTAAACAATAGGATTCTATATCTTCCTCCAAATTAATCCTGGGCAACTGGGTAGGTACTTTCAAATTTACTCCAGAACTAACTGACCTCTCCCTGCTTGAGAAAGGGAGTAAACCCTGAGGATAGGTGTTGGCAAGACATACATCATCATTAGACTAAAATAGCCCTAACGTTCCTATAAATCCTATGAAAACATGCAATAACTGCATATCCATTTAGAACAAGCAAAACAAGAAACGCATGTAATAACAATGAAAATGGATTTTGTAAAATGTCCATAGACGCACCTAATTTAGAGTGCTTCTGTACCTAGTAAAGTCTTATTCCAGTGCCTCTTGAAAATCCGAACTATAACTGCAATCCATAGAAAAGAACAAGTGCAAATGAAAAGAATATACACAAATCTGAGGCTGTGGCAACTCAGACTATTCTTATGTTTTGCTGCAGAGTGGTCTAGAAATCAGCATATATAAATAGGGGACAGAGTCAGAGGCACACACACAGGATGATGCTAGGGAGCAAAGTTCCCCTCCCAACAAAAATGCTTGAAAGGTACCACTGAAGGTATGAGACACACACAGACACATAATGAAGGAAGCTAGGGAGCAAAGGTTCCCCTTCCACCAAAAACGCTTGAAAGGTATCACAGAAGGTTTCAGAATTTTCTGGTGGGTTTCCATCTGAGAGGCAGCTTTGTTTTGAAAGTATTTTGATGTACCTTAAGGAGTCTCGTACTTCTGGCAGGGAGCCATTACGTTATTACTCTGAGGGATTTTGTTCAAATGATTCTAATCACAGAATAAAAAAAAGTGAGCCAAGCCCACAGGAAATGTGTAGTAAATACATTATTGAAGGCACCCTTACTAGTACTGTATAATAAACTTAATTGTTTTCACTTTAAACCTTTTTATTTTTTTTCAGATATGTTTGGCTGAATTTACTGTGGTAAAACATATTATACTGCAACAGAGGTAGGAGACAGAGCGTACATATCAGCGATTGCAGGTGTGCATTCGCTGATATGAACAAAATGTTTTCTGTAGAGTCACGGTACAGTGCATATTGGGAAATGTATCCCTTTCCTCAGTGTAGTGCAATCTCGGAGTTGGAATATTTAATTTGCAGGGGGTGTGGGGTGCTTCACCCCCTGCTAAAACCTGAAAGACAATACAGGTGTTTAACTTATGTTTGCACCTACCCTGCCATCATGGTCAATTTTCAACATAAATGTCGAATCTGTCTACTGAATTCGATCAGATTTGATATTTTAACCTAATTAGTATGCAGGAGGTAGTTCTCGAAGTATCGAACGTTCATCTTTGTGATGTTTAATATTCTGACAGTAAGCCAATGGAGGCAGTATAGGGGTGTAATTGTTAGTGTTGCTGCCTCACCGTTCTTGAGTCTCATCAGTTTTTTGCTGGAATGACTGATTTGGAGATCACACATCTTACCTGCTTCTTTGTGATTTTGTCATGGGCTTCTGACCACCACTCCTATATCCCAAAGATGTATTCTAGATAAACTGGTGATCCTCCAAACTGACAGAAATTGTGCATGCAATGTGTGTCAGTATGCAACTTGGGATAGACTGAAATCCTATCCAGCATTAGTTTATCTCCTTAAGAGCCAAGAAAGGTTCAGACTTCCTGCAACTTTGAGAGCTTAATAAAGTAGGTATTGGTGAATGAATAATTAAGCAATGGACAACAGGTGACAGCAAGGCTAAGTTTGTATGCTTTTTATTCCAAAATACATAATTGCTATTTTTACAAAAAAAAAAAAGACAACACACCCACAAATCTTTCACCTATTACATTTTCTGCAACCATTGAATAGACTTTGGGGTTCTAACAATATTGTTGCTAAGCAAGCCTGCAAATCTTCTGTTAATCAAAAAGTGTGTGTGTGTGTGTGTGTGTGTGTGTGTGTGTGTGTGGGGGGGGGTCTTTCACATTACTTTTCTCCTATATGTTAAAAATCTATTTTTTTTTTTGTGAATAATTGTTTCAGTGTTTCTTGCATCCAGCAAATGTGTTGACATTCTGAATTCCACATATCAATGATTTTGTTTGTATTACTACATCATTAAGTTTAACAAAAAACAAAACTGTCGCCACACTCTGTGAGCAGTCAGATTGCTTTCAGTAATTTGTGCTTAATCATATTCCCACAATTACCTCCCCTAGAAATATGTTTGCACATTATATTATTTTAACTTGAAACAACCATTCATTACAAGTATGTCAAGAGAGTTTTAACCTTTGGCTACATGATCTTTGCTATTTATGGCAAAGTGCACTGTCATGCAAACACACAATTTCTGTAAAGAGATGTACCACATGGTATAATATGCCGTCCATAAGATGTGTGGTGCACAATACTGATCACACACAGGTTTAGTAGCCACTTGCCAACTCTGCACAGTAGGAGAGGTGTACCAGTATAGAGCTACAATGCCCCAAGCCCTGCACAGTAGGAGATGTGTACCAGTATAGAGCTACAATGCCCCAAGCCCTGCACAGTAGGAGATGTGTACCAGTATAGAGCTACAATGCCCCAAGCCCTGCACAGTAGGAGATGTGTACCAGTATAGAGCTACAATGCCCCAAGCCCTGCACAGTAGGAGAGGTGTACCAGTATAGAGCTACAATGCCCCAAGCCCTGCACAGTAGGAGAGGTGTACCAGTATAGAGCTACAATGCCCCAAGCCTACACGGTCTGTGCACAGTGCTGCACACAAGTGTTATGCTGTCTTGACATACTAAACTAGAGTACATGGGCAGCAATGTCACTATGAAAGTGGCAGCCATCTTGCACAAACACCACATAGGTGATGACACCTGAACATAGCATTGCAATTTGAGACACAAAGCACAGAGGACACCAGTATGCAAGTAAAAATACATGTCAAACAACAGCCATAAATATCAATGTAAAATACATTTTATAAAATCATACGAGTGATGAGGCAATAGTAACAAGATCATCAGCTATACTATATACATCTTGCAACAAAGTATTAGCAATAAAGGACATCTCTGGAGCCCAAGTCCTATGACGAATGTTGTTGTTTCTTTTTTTCACAAAAACAACAGAATATGTTTTCAACTTTAAACTCTGGGAGGGGGTAAACCAAAACAAGACATACAATTCACATTCATTGTTACTTCAAAGCTCCAGTTTGTGCCAAAGTGCACTTCAAAAGAACAAACTAGTACTTACAGAAAGTTAATACATTTCTCAGGATTACTGTCCAACAGTCTTTCCAGGTTAGAGACAGTAGCATACTAGAATTGTCTAAGAACAGGCTTCTTTAAGTCAGAAGCTTCCTTCTCCAGGAATAAAGAACCAGCAGGCTTACTTCTTTGTACTGGAATACTATTTCTCTTACTCTTCTCCACCGAGGTATCTTAGGTTAAGTCCCCCCCCTAGCTCACGCCATCAGACTAATTCTCTGAACTACTGACACTTCTCCTAAGCAGCTCACTGCAGGCTGCTTCTAATTAATTTCCTAGGAGACCTCATCCCCGCCCTCTTTTTCTCTCTCTCTCTCTCTCTCTCTCAGTTGATAGCATTATAATTTAGGCTATACATATTAGACTATTTCAACATATACTGCAGCTGTATGGTGTTAGCCTGTGCATAACAAATGACAGTGGGCATACCTCTCAACTGTACAGATTTTCTCAGAATGTCCAGATTTTTTCCTCATATTTTTGGCCCATTTTTCATAAAATTGTGGTTTTCTGGCAAATTAGTGGCAAATCATTGCAAAATTTTCTTCTTCTTCTTTCAGCTTTTCCCAATTAGGGGCCGCCACAGCGGATCACCGTCTGCTCATGATTGGCAGTGGAGTTTTACAGTATCAAGTTGCCAGCCCAACCTTCCACAGAAGGCACACACATGTGCACACTCACACCTAGGGCCAATTTAGTCTGTCCAGTCCACCTACAGCATGTCTTTGGGATGTGGGTGGAAACCGGAGCACCCGGAGGAAACCCACACGACCACAGGGAGGACATGCAGACTCCGCACAGAAGGCACCCCAGCCGAGGATTGAACCGGAGAACCTCTTGCTTTGAGGTGGCAACTCTAACCGCTGCACCACTGTGGCCGCCCCAAATCATTGCAAAATGAAATTAGAAAATAATGACAGACATTTGAGTTTCAGACTTCATACCCTTCAGAAAAATTATGCTAATGCAAAACCTGTTATTCTATCAACTTTCTAAGTTTGTAAGAGCAATATTTAAAAATTGTCCCTATTTTTGGGCCTTTTGCCACTTTTATTGATGGCTTTGTCCAGATTTCTTGCTCTAATAGATTGAGAGGTATGACAGTGGGTAAACTAACTCAGCATGGCACATTCCTTTACAGTTAGCATGTCTATAACCATATATGCAACTGGTACTAAGGGTCATTCACTATGGCAGAGAAGGTGAAGCAAAGAAAGATTAAAGAAGCATCAGAAAGATAGTTGGACAGCTATACCACCTGGTTCCAAAATGGCACCTTAATAACAAGCAACAACCATGTCCATGTTGCAAAGGCCCATCATACAATATGGTGCACACACAGTGGCTAGGACAGGGATGTTGGCAGATTTGGGCAATGTTCATGTTGTGAATGTGGATCTGTTTCAGGCTGTTAGACATAACTATGCATTAGTTATATACCCTGCATACCATCCACACTTACATTGGTGATAAGCAAGGTGCTCCTCTCACTTCAAGTACCCAACCTCATTTGCTCTTTGGATATCTGTGGAGCAGAGAACATGCAATACTTAGCTAAACAGCAGGTTATACAGTGACAGTACTAAACCTAGATAGGATAGTTAGGTATCTTGACCTGCTAGCATAGTGGGATGCCTGTGATCATGTTTCATTAGATCCCTAAGCATTTCCAATTCCCCTTGCTGCATGTTAGTCAACCAATGCCTGCATGATTCATTGCTTTTTGTATGCCCATGGTGGTCATCTAATGCCACTCTATGCACATCCACACATAGGACAGTGATTGGTCTACTGGAAATGGCTCTTTCTTAAACAGGAATTTATGTATTGGTAGAGTCTAGCCTACAAAAAAGTCATACTTCCTGGTCCAGCCACCTTTGGCCATTCATGCTGCTTGCTCTACTATCTTCTCATGTATAGCACATCCATTGTCCAAACACCTACATGTGATCATTGGATGAGTGTCCTGCCAGCCACACCAGATGGGGCACAGTCACATTGACAGTGCCCCCCTTGGCACTCCCTGGTGAACAGCAGCTTTCTGTGCTATCTGGAGTTAGTGCTTGACTGACAACAGGCTGAATGCTGCTGTCTCTCTAAGCACCCTAACACAGTATACAACATGTACTTCCATGATGCAAATGTAAAGCAATTCACAAAGCTTTTGGCAGAGGAAGCCTCATTGCTTATACATGTGCACTGCACAGTATTAAAATTGAATATTTTGTGCTGTTTTTCATCCACACTGGATCATGCATAGCTTATAACAATTATCTTTCTTTGCTTCACATTAGGATTTCATACACAGCTTTAAAACCAATCAAGTTGGTATTATCAAAAAGGTATGGTATGCCCTGTCAAGACATACATAACCTTGCCTTAGTGTGTGTTGGCTCACTGTGCAATCTATATAGCACTGTGACATGTTGTCTGGTTTCTGTGGTAGCAGCTGCTAAGGAGCACAAATTAAATTTCAGTATGCAGGAGATGCAGGTCTCATTGAATGCCTTTAAAAGGGCTGGTCTATCTCTGAAGGGTCAGAGATGAAGCCAGGAAGAGAGGCAGAAGTGCTGTGCTGAGAGAAGAGCAGATGTGAATGCAGTGGGTGGCCTGGCCATGGCAGGGTTGTGATACAGTGCCACAGGAGAATCAGAGATCTATGGCATTAGGACAACAACAGGCCAATACTGGGAGAACCCTGATAACAGATACATTGCTACCAGTGGATGAAAATCTACAACTGGCTTCCTTTTCAGAGGAGTCCAGCTCAAGTATTCCTGGTGGCCTTTGAGGTATGGGCCCCTTGTGGAGGGAGGGAGTTGAACAGCTATGTCATGTGTATGTTCTTTACTGTTATATACCAGCATGTTATATGTCCTATACTTTAATATTGCCCCCTTTTTTTTCACTTCACAGGTAATGCCTGCATGGTACTCCAGCCACCATGCATCTGCAGTGGGGACACAAGCCATTAGGTTAGACACTTAAGTAGAAATACTGATATATTTCTTAGGGTGAGGGCTTGTGGTTAACTGGACTTTGGCACATTTAACTATCTTTCAGGCCATGCTCGTGACATCTCCACTTCATTCTTATGACATCGAGGGCCAAGGCACAAATAACGGGCTGCAATGTCCAAAGCTGCCATAAGAGCTGCTGGTGCCATGTCAAGGCATCCACGGGATGGGGAATCCTATCTTGTTATATATAGTATCACCAGCCCCATCACTGGTGATGGTAGTGATGATGGCTGTTCTGCTGGCCACATGGATAAGGCTATGCCAGAGCCCATGGAGGAGTCCCCCTACAAGGCTGAATGGGACATACTCCTTAATGGCAGCACCCCCAGGTGTAGGGTGCCCAACACATGCAGGTCAGGTTGGTGGCACTTCATGGGAATGTGTCGACAGATCAACAGCAATCCCAGCAGAGGCTAAAACTTCAAGTCAAATTTGCCAAATCTGCTTTTAGTGATAATGGAGTTTTCTTCTTTCTCCATTGTTCTGCAACTTCAGAGTATATATATATATATATATATATATATATATATATATATATATAGATATATATATATAGATATATATATATATATATATATATATATATATATATATATATATATATATATATAGATATATATATGTCTGGGGGTGGGGGGGACCCCATTATGAGGGGAGTGTAGGGGACTTGCCCCACTGCAAAAAATACTTTTTCCTGGATTCACCAAAAGTAGTTTTGGAGAATTTTTTTTTGATTCTTTGCCATCATTGGGCTTGGTGTCAATCTACCAACATGAATTCCACCTTACCAGTATGGTCTTTGCTGCAGAGTAGCAGCACTCCAATGATAGATGCCCCCTCACCTCAGCAACTTATGACCAAATCTGCAGTGGGCAAAGCAAAATTATTCTAGTAGGACACAATGGGCCAGGGCTGGAGTGGTTGTAGCTGCTGCATTCCTAGAGTGATATGCTGAACTACTGTGGCACACCCTATAGACATGGTCTCACTCTGCAACTCGACTGTGTAGTATGGATTGCACCTTACAGTGGGTAGTTTATGGCACTTCTGTGTGGTCGCACAGAAAGTTTGATGATCTCCTTAGATCATGGACCATCACATACTACAGCAGTTGAGACATTGCACCAACCGCCTGCACAAGCTGTATCATCAGATGCATGAATCTAGCTGGTCACAGCATGCTGTGCTACAGCTACTGTCCATAGCTTTACAGGCATAGCAATCTCAGGTATGCACCCCCAGAGATGGATGCACCCCCAGAAATGGGGAGCTGTACAGTTACACTGCATTTCCAATCAAAGTTTGCTTAGGAACAAGTAAAAAGACTGGCTTTACTTCTGAAGTATTGAATAGCTTGATACTACCTGTCTCCCGACAGTTTTGCAGTACAAATGATAATAGCTCAGACCTTGAAACTACCTCAAAAGGTATACCCCAGAGATCTGTACTTCAACCACTTTTTCCTCAATTTTTATTAACATTTCATCGTGCCTACTCAACACAGATTGTATATTTTAAGCTGATAACTTTGTACTACTGAAAGCACACAAAAATCTTAATCTGATCAATTCATAACTACAAAATGATTTCTCAGTCGTTTGGAAATATGTCTGTAAACCAGGCTATTAATACTAACAAATTAGCAGTTATGATGTTTGGGACATAGACAAAACTAGGTAATATCACATCATTGTTAATTATGGATCCAGATACTGCTGCCAGACCTCATATATGTTTAATTGCACTTAGTTTACTGCTGCCAGATCTTATATATGTTTAATTGTACTTAGTGTACTGCTACTGGACCTTATATATGTTGAGTTACACTTAGTTTACTGCTACCGGACCTTATATATGTTTAATTGCTCTTGGCATACTGCTAACTGCTACCAGACTTTATGTATGTTTAACTGCACTTAGCATGCTGCTACCAGATCTTAAATATATTTAATTGCACTTAGCATTCTGCTACCAGACCCCACATATGTTTAATTTCACTTAGTTTACTGCCACCAGAACTTAAATATGTTTAAATGCACTTAGCACACTGCTACCAGACCTTATATATGTTTAATTGCACTTAGCATACTGCTACCGGACCTTAAATATGTTTAATTGCACTTAGTGTACTGCTACCAGACCTTAAATATGTTTAATCCCACTTAGCACATTGCTACCAGACCTTATATATGTTTAATTGCACTTAGCGTACTGCTACCGGACCTTAAATATGTTTAATTGCACTTAGTGTACTGCCACCAGACCTTAAATATGTTTAATTGCACTTAGTGTACTGCTGTCAGACCATATGTTTGTTTAATTGTACTTAGCGTACAGCTATAAGACCTTATATATGTTTAATTACACTTAGCGTACTGCTACCAGACCCTATATATGTTTCATTGCAGTTAGCGTCCTGCTACCAGGCCTTATATATGTTTAATTGAACTTAGCATACTGTTACCAGACCTTAAATATGTTTTAATTATTATAGCATGCACTTCTCTGCACAAAAGCTATGCTACAAACCAGAGAATAACATTTTAAGATATATACAGCTAGACCATAATCATCAGCATAACTGTGTTATCTTGCGGAAAACTAAATGAATGCAAGTGGAGGCTGTGGATAATTTCTTACTCAGTAACTAATCGTCTTCAAATAATGAATGATAGATATTAATCTCTGCTTAGAAATATGTACTTTATTAAAAATTCCACTTAGAATTTGAGAAGCCACGAGAGCTTCCAGTTGCAAAGACCTCTATTTACCTTAACTGCCTCAGACAAAGCATTTAGCAAAGTTGCCCCAAACATCTGGAGTACTACGAAAAAACATACGGAAAATAGTGAAAGTTTTCTGGTATTTCACAAAAAGCCAAGCTCTCACTTTGCAGACAGGTTTAAGTACTGTTGTCCTAGGGACTCCATTTAAGCCACATCTGCAGACATTCCACTCTACATGTATATACATTTACAGAACAAGCAGCAACTTTGCAATGTGTTTGCCACTCAGGATCTCTTTCTATGACAGATTAAATAATTATGAAAATCTGTAAACATTTCTTTTATTAAGGAATACATGGGGGATAATTGACATAATTATTATTATTATCATCATCATCATCTTCATCTTTGTCATGATTACTTTTTTTTGCTGTGTTCCTCAGTGAATGCATTTCTTATTGTTCAAGTTTATTACACAATTTATATTTGATTAGGATAAATGAATTCTTGAGATAACTATGTATGTATCTAATTCTCGACTGTGTATTTATATAATTTGTTCTTCTGCATGTATATACTGCTGTATGTTTGTTGTCATTTTTCGGAGCTCATGACTGAAAATGGTCCAATGTTTAGGACCAGTTCATTTACCCAGTTAACAAAGGAAGTAAATAAACTACAGGGTAGTAAGATATAAGATATTTGGTGACATGCCTCATTCAAAAGCACTTGCAATGTTCTTTAGTTGTGGAGATGTTCTTTGAGCTGAGGTCTGAGCTGGGAGTAAGCTGAGAGTTCTTTCAGGTGGGTATGGAGAGATTCCCAGAGTTTATGAGCTAAAGTAGAAAAGGTGGGGTTTGTGCAATTATGAATACTAAATAATAAATAAATAAATAAACCTAAATTGTCTAATGTATTTCATATATAGTGATGTCTGCAGTTGCTCCACTGTACTTTTATATCCTTTTGTGCTTCCACACAGACATCGAGAGGTATACTCACTGTATGCACTTCAGTAGAGCGTTTGTGTGGAGGGGGTCACACAAGGCAAGCACTAGGATATAGGGGAAAAAAAAAAACTTCTTTTCTCCATGGTGGCAGTGTCTTCTCCTTTAAGGAGGGCCATGTGTGCGTCTCACACATGCCAAAGTGGATGTAAACCTATATCACACTTGCGATTAGAATTTAGCCATTCCATTGAGAGAGGAGGTAAGTAAGTAAGTGGTGTGTGTATGTAATTTACACCAGTGATTCCATTTGTTTCTGTATGAGAGAGAAAGTGTGTGTGTGTGTGTGTGTGTGTGTGTGTGTGTGTGTGTGTGTGTGTGTGTGTGTGTGTGTGCATGTAATTTGAACTAGCCATTCTGTTTCTATGACAGATAGAGTGTGTGTGTGTGTGTGTGTGTGTGTGTGTGTGTGTGTGTGTGTGTGTGTGTGTGTGTGTGTGTGTGTGTGTGTGCGTGTGTGTGTGTCACTGTGTGAGAGAGTAGGTGTGTGTGTGGAATTTTAATTAGCCATTCATTGCTGTATGAAAGAGAAGGTGTGTGTTTTGCTAAGTGAGAGAGTAGGTGTGTGTGTTGCTGTGTAAGAGTGTAGATGTGTGTGTTGCTATGTGAGAGAGTAGGTCTGTGTATGGAATTTAAACCAGCCATTTGTTGATGTAAGAAAGTGTGTGTGTGTTGCTGTGTGAAAGAAGGTAAGCAGTCAGGTGTGTGCTTGTGTATGCGTGCATTTAACATACCTGTCAATTGTCCAGATTTAGCCTCATAGTTTTGGTCTGTTTCACATAAAATTTGTGGTTTTCTTGCAAATCACAGAGGACTGAAGTCACTAAATAATGACATATACATGAATTTCAGAATTCATATCTTTCAGAAAATAGATGCTAACACAAATCCTGTTATTCTAGCAACTTTCTAATTTAAAAAGAGCAATATTTAAACTCTAACCCTATTTTGGGCCATTGCATCTCCATTAGTTCAGGCTTTGTCCAGATTTCTTGCACTAAGAGCCTGAGAGAGATGCATAACTCTCAACTAGCTAGATTTTTGCAGAATGTCCTGATGTTTGCCTCATATTTTTGGTCTATTCCTCAATATTTGTAGTTTTCTGGAAAATCACTGAGGATGGAAATAATTAAATAATGTCATATGTTTGAGTTTCATACTTCAATTCCTTCAGAAAATGCATTCTAAGACAAATGCTGTTATTCTAGCAACTTTCTAAGTATGTAAGAGCAATATTTAAAATTTGTCCCTATTTTGGGGCCTTTGTCTCCCCATTATTTTAGGTTTTGTCTAGATTTCTTATGCTAAGAGATTGAGAGGTATGAAAGTATGGTATGTAATGTCCTAGTTAGGGGGGAGGGCAAGTTAGTCAAGTAACTTGATCAGGCTTGGCCCTATAACTTGGTTACAGGAGACAAAAGCCTGAATCCTCTACACTGACTACCAGACTGCTGAAGGAATTGTGAGCTTCAGTGGAGACAAGAGCCTAAATTGTATACACCGACTACCAGACTGCTGAAGCAATTGTGAGCTCCAGTGGAGAAAAGAGCTTGAATCCTCTATACCAACTACGAGACTGCTGACAAAATTGTGAGTTTGAGTTTCAGTACATTTCAGGGAATTATGAATTTCAATTATGAGTTTCAGTGCATTTTCAAGGGATTGAATTTCATTTCATTTTCACGGAATTGTGAGTTTCAATGGAAGATAAGTTTATTGTTGCTCATGCTAAGTCTGTTTTCAATGTGCAACTAACTGTTTTGTTTATCAAATGGCAGTCACTGCTTGTGCTGTAAAATTTGAAAGCAGCATTAGTAGCATAATAGTCTTTGGTGCAGGAGGCTGTAGATGTTACTCCTGCACCATGTAGATGGAGTGTTGATGCTGCAGTGCTATTTTGAATGTTGATTATCTGGTGCATTTTAAGGGGGATGGGGGTTATCCACTCCTGAGTATGTCCTCCTTTGCATAAGATGCCTAGTAACTATGCGCTTGTTGTTGGTTTGTCAGTCATTCCCTATTGCAATATTACCAGCTTACCATTCTTTTTAATGTAACACAGGCAATTAATTCTTCAAGGGCAGCAGGTACTGAATTTGTAGACGAAACACTGAAATGTAAAGTTGTTTGCCAGGTGCAGCCTCTTTATTAGTTACAGTTCAGTTTGATGTGCTTCTGCAAAAATTGTGCTTATTGAGCATACCTCTCAGCTGTATAGTTTTTCACAGATTGTCCAGATTTTTGTTTCATATTTTGGTCCATTTTTCATAAAACTGTGATTTTTCTGGCAAATATTCCCAAGTCATTAAAGATTGAAGTCAGAAAATAATAACAGACATTTGAGTTTCAGATTTCATACCCTTCAGAAAAGTAATGATATCACAGAGGCTGTTATTCTATCAACTTTCTAAATTTATAATAGCAATATTTAAAAATTCTCCCTATTTTTGAGCCTCCCCCCCCCCATTCTTTATGGCTTTGCCCAGATTTCTTATTGTTAGAAAAATATGTATTTGAACACATATAAAGTGTTAGTTAAAAAGAAAAAAGTATATAATTCATTTTATTCTATTAACAATATGGCAATAAGAATGATTTTACATGTAATTGCTTGAAGCTTTGGAGCTGCAGTGTATTTGAACTCTGACCCTGGCAGTAGCCAGCTCAGCAAGCTTATGTTTTTCACTAATGATTATCTGCTGGGTCAGGAAATTAAATGTATAAAGCATTGAAAATCTTCTTCCTTCCTCTGGGACAATTGGCCTTGTGAATGTTACCAAGATAAGACACAGCTGCTGAAGTAATGTTGCAAGAAGAACAAAGAAGTGTATTACAAGACTGAACCAACTATTGTATTCGAGCAGGCCTGAAACCTTGAAGGAGTAACATTTACAGAAAGACATTATAACTGACCAGGTGCTTTGCAAGGCGGTATTATTCCCATGGGAAAACTTTTAAAATGTATAACATCAGCTTTTCTTATGAATAGAATATTGTAGACCATAGTGATGTAAGTGCCCTGTGACTAATCACGTCAGTAAGGTGGGCACAGCTTGAATGTAAACCAATATAAAATTATGTACTTCCTGCATCATGTCAGACAAAATTCTGTACTTGTACGTTTTTTGCCTCCTGGTGTACACTAGTAAACTTTTGCATCTGAGCCTCCTGTGTTGTTATCTTTGTTTTTATTTAACACTTATCCTAAGAGGTTGAGAGGTATGTTATTGAGTAATATTGGTGGATTGTAATGACAGAAGTTTTAGTGGCCTTTTATGGTTGAAATTTTCTAAAATGGGTAGTTTTGTCATTATTGGTTCATACATTCTGTTTTATTGCTTACTAGAAGAATGTTTATAACTACAAATTTAAAACGCCATTCTAACAAGTGGTGTTGTATTATACAAGGAATATAATTTAATACAATCAGGAAGGTGAATCAAAGAACACATATACGTATGCATGGCCCTATAAATGTATGCAAGGAGTCTGTGGTTTGAAAACAGGCCAAAGATAAACGTAATCCTCCAGTGGCCAGATGCATTTTCTTTGAATGTGGGTTTTCATGCCGTTTCAATAAATTTGAGGGCAGAGAAGTTCACTGCTCATGCTAAGTCTGTTTTCATTGTGAGACTGTATTTTGTTTAGCAAATGACTATCAGTATTTATGCTTTTTTGTTTCAATTTCTGTAATCATTGTAGAAGTAAATAAGAAAACAGTATGCACACTGACAGGTTTGAACAGTTTTTATAGTAACTGGGGAGAAATAGCCAAGTAATGGAACACTGGAATGACCAGGGAGGGGGCTGCTGTTGGGGGGTAGGGATTGTTGCAGGAGGGGCAACGTGCATAGTTTTGCATCATGTTTTGGTTCTGTATCTTGTAAAAATTTATGACGTTATGTCAAGCTATTGGGTGTAGTAATACTCGGACAGACATTTGAGTTTCAGTGTTCATAAGCTTCTAAAAATGTGTTGTTATGCAAAACTTATTATTCAGTGTAGAACTTTGTTACATAAGATAAGAACACATTTCAGATGTCTATGATTTTGAAACTTTGCCCAACACTACCTTCTGGGCTTTCTCCTATGGCTTTCAACTGTCCAAGATTTTGTCTCATATTTTGATATGGTCATAAAATGTGAGGGTTTCTGGTAAGTGTTCAGGACTAAATTAGTGACTAAATGATGACAGACAAGAGTATCAGAGTTCGTATCCTTCAGAAAAAATAAAAATGCAAAACTTGTTGTCCTAGCAAGTGTAGTACATAAGGTCCCTGTTTAACATCTATCCCTGATACTGCACGTTTGTACTCTCTTTTTTTTTTTTTTTTACTTTGTCCCATATGTCTCCACGAATACTGAACTTGCAGAATGCCACTGTGCATTATATTTCTGGTATGTTTTTTTCTTAAACTTTATGGTTTTCTGAAAAATATGTTGTAGATTGCAGTCACTAAATAAAAGCATATTTGAATCTCAGATGTCATATACTTCACAAAGTCTGTTATTCCAGCAACTTTCTAAATATATAAGATCAGTATTAAAAACCTATCCCTGTGTTTGAATTTTAAGGCATAATTTAAGGTAACTGGTTCATCTCTCTTGCTAGATCAGGTCCTTTAGGCCATTGATTTTTTTTGTCAGGAACCTTTAGGGTCTGATTAGTGCAGAATAGAGGGGTAAGGACTTCCTTAGCTCCAAAGGAAATACCCTGTGCAGTCAGCTGTGCCAGACAGAGGTATTTTATGACCACTGTTTCAACATGGTCATCAAAGATTTAAAAGCACCTACTAAGTTACTGATCTTTGAGGATCTTAAGAAGCTAAGCCATGCATTCCAATTATAATTACTGGATAGGAATGTTCAAAGATGTCAACAAGTGTATGTTGGGGTAATTACATATTTCTCATATCCATGACAGCTAGTGGTGCTAAACTGTGCGTGAATTTTCAGTTACCCATCCATACATCCAGATTACATTTGAATAGAGTAAAACAAGTACTCTGCTTTACATGATGTGAAAGACTGCTCAGTAGGAATGGTATTCTCTGTGATAAATACCTATCCATATAGGTTTACTCCTAATTTCATGATTTTGTTTACAGTTCCTGAGTAGAGAATAGTGTTAAATGATTTGACCAGATGAAGATAGGTAGAGTGTACCATTTTGCCCTCATCCATAGCTTTTGTCACTTTCTCAAAAAAAAAAAAATCCACCTGGTTTATTACGCATGATTTGTCTTTGATGAAACCAGTTCATACTGGATACAATGTATGAAAGTTTCCTATGTCTTTATTTAAAATATCCTTGATAATTCTTTCCATGACTTTACATACAAGACTAGTCAGACTTATAGGTCTGTAGCTATCCAGGTCAGTAGTTATCCAGATCAGTACTTGTGCTGAGGATTAACTGCTGCAGTCCTCCATTCACTAGGCATGACTCCAGTTAAGAGGTTAATGTTGAACAGTGATTTTTACAGGGCTTGACAGCTCATGTTTCATGCTATTCAATAGGCATTCCCGGATATTATCAGGGCCCATTGATGCAGTATTCTTTGCTTTGAAGAGTCCATTGAAGACTTGCTCCCAGTGACAGCCAGGGGAGTCATGGTCGAGAGCATCTCTTAAAAAGGACTGGTGGGAGAAGGGGTAAAGCTGGGACTAAATTTTATCAGCCAGTAGGTTTGTTATAGTCTGATTCCTTCTAGGTGGTTCCATTTACAATTAGTTCAGCACACTGTTGTGGGTTACCTTTACGGTTGCGGACAGAGCTGATGAAGGCCTTCTGGTTATCCTTAGCATCTGAGGCTATTTTTATTTCAAATTTGGCTTTGCTGGACTTGATAAGTTTTCTAAGTTGCTTATTCAGTTTGAGGGGCTTCTCACCTTGCTGGGTATTGCACTTCCTAGTTTGGACACGATTTTCTTCCTTTTGTTATACTACTTGTTGATACTGGGATTCCACCAGGGTGGCTTGTTGTTTGAGTTAGTTCTCTGTTTATTCCTTGGGGGTACTGCTGCCTCAATGCTGGTGTACCCACAAGGAATAGCTGCCTTAATGCAGCTGTTTACATGATGCTATAGGGCTTCTGTAAAGAATTCTTTATTGGTAGCAAAGTTCACATGGCTTCAGAGGATGTAAATGTTACCATAGTATAACTCAGTAGTCAGAGGTTTGCCTAGGAATAATTCCTAAATGTTTGAGGGTTAGATGGCATCCACTTGTGACAAGTGTTTGGAGAGGTACATACCAAAAGGGGCATTATACAGTGATTGGCCTAATGAGTATCAAGTAGAAGAGAACAATTATGTTCCTGGATCTGGATGATATACCTTTAAGTGTAAGCTGTACGATAAAAAATGATTTCCTTACAATAGTGAATATGCGGTGATCACGGGACACTCCATTGTTGACGTAGGTTCCCAGATGAGACTGGTTAGGCTTGTCTGTCTATAATTGCCTGGCCCCATTGAAGTCTTTCATTCATCCAGCACAAATTTATTTTGAAATTAGTACTGAATAGCCTTTATAGGGGGTTTGACAGGTCATGTTTCAGACTAACCGGTAGGCAGCCTGGTGTGTTATTCAGTCCCAATGGACATGTTTTTGGCCTTAGGTAGTGACTTGAGAAATTGTTGAGGTATTTGAAGGGGTTATAGATACAGGTATTTGATCTCCGAATACTACTGGATGTGTGGGAGGGGTGACGTTCAAGCTGAATTAACTGGCCCGTGGATTGGTTATTTCCTGTGGTCCAAGTATGTGATATCATTTGTTACTAGCTCACTGTAGTACCAGTTATTGTTAAACACAATTAAAAATACTTTGTGGTTATTTTTCACCTAGGGTTTATATTTTTACTTCATATCCAGCTTTGGTTGATTTAGTCACAATCCAGAGCTCCTTGTTTAATTTAGCAAGAGTATTTTTGGCTTTTGAGAGTTAGATTTTTTTGCATGCAATGAGTATTTTTTTCTTTTATTGTGCTGCTCATGGGTTCTTGTTTTGTTTTTGTTTTTTTAATTTGGGGTTGTATTTATTTCTGAAGGGGCAAATGTGTCTATGCACCTATTTGCATATGCATAGAGTTTGGTAGTAAATTATTCTGTACAGTGCAAGTTTGAAACAGGCTTAATAGAGGAAGCACATCTCCAATTAATTCTCTGTACCCAACATGTTGCCTCTGATACAAGAGGTTTAAGGTTTCACATAGTGGAAAGTCTACCTTTGCTAGATTTTTCTTTTTGTGTTTTTGAAAACAGCACTGCTCAAATATGTGCACACAAGATCACTTACACTAGCTTACAAGGAGACTGAGAAGAGTGTGGTAATTATTTCTTTAACATGTTTCGCAATCAAACCTATGAGTGTCTAACATTTTTCACAATCAAACCTATGAGTGTCTTCATTTGTTCTTTCAGCATGTAACCACATAAGTGCATATATAAGGTGATTATGTTTTCATTTTATGGGAGGGTAGGGAGGCAGGCTGCATTTGCAGATGTGCTTTGTCTTTACAAGCAGTTCTCAATATATTGGGTAGTATCGTGTCAGCTTTGAACATTAAACCTTGGCCAAAATGTATTTCTTCCTTAAAAAAAAGTATAAGATTGCATTTCTTTTCTTTCTTTTCCAATAATTTTGTTCAGACAATCACTGAATCATGAGACTGGAAAAATCTCCAAAATAAAAGCACCTTAGGACATATACAGTCCCACTGGATCTGAGGCTTAGGCCAGTTATCTTGCTTTAACCAATTTCGTTTCAGCAAAAGCTTGAGAGTTACAGAATGTGTAAGGTAGTAAGGGTGTAACTTTCAACAGCTTTAGTTTTTGCTTGATTGACTCCCATGCATACACTTCTTCATTTATTGTCAGTGGTAGTATGACTGAGCCCAGCCAAAATGTTTTGGTTGTTGGGAATGTAAGGTTTACAATTCCAAAAGGCTTAGTGTGAGTGTAGGCCATAGGAGTGAGCAGCCATTACCAGGTGACCCATGCAGGTGAAAGGGAGGTAGTTGTGGCTCACAGCTTGGGTGTCACCTAGGGGGAGCACTACCTTCAGACCACAACACTGCGGAGCATGTGCTGCCTAGAGGCTGCCAGTCATTTATTCAGTAACACTATTGGAGTTCTAATGAGGGGGTAGGAGCTGCAAAAGGGAAGAAGAGGAATCTTGGGATGGAAATTGGTCCATCTACCCAAGTGTAAATGGAAAGATATTTTGTTGTTTGACTCAAGGTAGATGCACTTTTGGAATGAAATGTTCATGCTGCTTTATCATGTGAGTAATTACTACCCTGGCTTATACTTGCCAGTGATATGTTCAGAGATCAGCAATATGAATGAGGCGTGGCTTGGTCACCAGTGTTAATGTGGGTTTGGCTTGTTGGGCAGCAGTCTGGGAGCTGTGAGTACACATTTGAAAATCCTGACTACAACCCTGCTTCCACACATGTCATTGTACATGATCCTTATACTTCATGAATCAAAATGTTTCATGCCACTTCTATGCTAGGTTCATTTGCATATTGTGTTTGCTTCTATTTTTTGTCATTTGCATGCCATTGCTGTGCACTCTCTTTCTCCACGGCTATAAGTCACTTTTGCATTAGTACACAATAGTAGGTGAACAATTGGTAGAGGTGGGCAAGCTAGAGCCATCTCAAGCTTTGCTTAAGTCTGACTATAAACTTGACTCTGGCTTATGATCCAGCAGGTTAAAAAGCCAAGAAAGAGCTGAGTCACAATCACACAT
The DNA here is from genome assembly GCF_019279795.1 of Protopterus annectens. NCBI lineage: Eukaryota > Metazoa > Chordata > Ceratodontiformes > Protopteridae > Protopterus > Protopterus annectens. The sequence continues at coordinate 343,762,392 of NC_056748.1, read as the reverse complement.
TTTTTTTTTTTGAGTAATTGCTGACTGTGGATTCAGACCAGACCTGTAGGCTGTGAGATCAGGTCTGCATATCTAAGCATTAAGGTTGGCTGGAATACCATACAGGGTGGTGCCATATGCCATAATGCTAAAAAGGAAGAAGATTTAAACAATGTTCATGGGTTAGGACTACTGCAAGACATTGTAGTTGGGCATTTCTTTTATAAAAAGATTTGCAGCACATTTTTCATAGGTGTGGACTAGGCTAATGGCCCTGGAGCCTTTACAAGCTTAGCCCATAGAAGTGCCCTGGCATTGTGCCACCCGACATTAGTTCCCAGTGCCTCTATCAAGTACAGCCACTGGAGTGATCCCTGGGGTGAACTTTCTATTTCCCATCCACCCATTAAGATTTCTGTAGAACAGGGCCATTGAGGTGCTCTGCTTGACATGTATGGGAAGTCTATTCCAGAGCATGGGCATTCTCTGGGTTATGAACCTGCCACTCCAGCATGTTCTGTTGATTGTGGTAATGAGGTTGAAGTCTCTGGAGCATGTGGTGCAGAGGGATTGGGATTTCTTTAGATGTAGCATTTCTAACAGAGCTGGGTCAGACATGGCTTTGTAAGTCAAGCAGAGATCGCCTCTTAGTAGATGATATGAGACAAAGAATAGCTGGATTTTTTTGAGTCTGTCCTTGTAGGATATGTGTTTAAGGCCTAGGAGCCCCTTTGTGAGATACTTTTGTGGCCTCTCCAGCTGTTGCAGGTGTCTAGTGAGGTACATGCCAAATGGGGCATTATACTCGATGACTGGTCTAATGATGGAAGAGTTGAGAGAGATGATGAAAGAGTTGAGAGAGATGATGACCTCTTTCTTCCTAGATACAAAACCCTTGGTAACGAGATGTGCCACATAGAACAACTTTCTGACCACAGTGGCAATGTGGTAGTCGAAGGAGAGGTTGCTGTCAACCTGTGTCCCCAGATATCTTATAACTCCTTCAGTGTTTAATGGGCTCCCATCGATGTGGTAATTTATCGGAACTGAGTTTTTCCCAGAGGAGATGACAATGCATTTTTGGCATTAAGCTTAAGGCCATGGTTTTGACACCAGTCATTGGTCTCAGTGAGGCCTTTCTGTAGGATATCTGCATCACTTGGGGAGTTAATAATGGCTCCCAGCTTGCAGTTGTCTGTGAACTTGGTCAGCCAGAGTCCCTCTGTGTTGGCCTGGACTTCTGAGAAGGAGATGCCAAACAGGAAAGGACCCAGGACCAATCCCTGTGGGACTCCACTCGTGACTGGCCAGCAGTCTGACATGGAGTCCGCTACTTTCACACTGTGGGTTCTATCTGTGAGCCAGTTTGAAACCCACCTAGTGATATAGGGGATGATGCCTAGTTTGGTGAGTTTATCAATAGTTCCTGAGTGAGGAATTGTATCAAAGGCCTAGGCCAGATTGAGGTAGGCTGTATGAACTGCCTTACCCTCATCCACAGCTCTGGTGACTGACTCAAAGAAGTCAACCAGGTTGAGCAGGCATGATCTACCTTTCACAACACCAAACTGCATGGGATCTAGAGTTTGGAGATTCCCAATATCCTTGTTAATTAGGTCCATGATGATGCTCACCATAGCCTTACATATCAGACTCATCAGGCCAATGGGAAGATAATTCTCAGGGTCTGTATTCACTCCCCCTTTATGGAGAGGGATGACTGTAGCAGTGCGCCATTCGGTAGAGACAAAGCCTGAGGTGAGACTGTGAGTAAACAGGTCACACAGATGTGGTGCCAATTCATTTTGTAGTTCACGTAGAACACAGCCAGGGATATTGTCAGATCCCATGAAAGCTGTATTCTTGGCCTTGGACAATGCAGCTTTAACCTGTGCTGCAGTAATGCTGGGTGTCTGGCATTCTTCCGGTATTGTAATTGGTCCTTTAGTGGGGGAGAGAGGGGTAACATTGGCACTGAATCTATCGGCTAGTATGTTGGCAATATCTGTTGGTTCAGTATAGGAGGTACCATTGTGCAGTAACTCAGAGCAAATCTGGGAATTGCCGTGGAGATTCCTGATATAACTATAGAAGGCTTTGTGGTTGTTTTTTAGTGTCTGCCACAATTCTTCCTTCATAGCTGTCTTTAGAGGTTTTGATGAGGGATATCAACTTTTTGTTGAGGCTAATAAGGGAGTTTTTTCCTGTCTTGGGACATCACCTTTTTCTGCAACAGTTTCTTTCTTCTGTTGTAGAGTTTATTAATGGCAGGGAACCACCAGATTGGCTTCCCTTTTTAGAGGAGAGCTTCTTGGTTCTGTTGGGTATGGCTAGTTCCATGCATTTATGTACATGTCCCTACAGTGCATTGGTGTATGATTCAGCAGTCATACATCTATTTTCCATTGGCATGGATGCTGTGATTTTAGCCACCTCTGTTTTAGGAACCCAAAGTCATCTTTGGAGAAGTTTTTCATGGTGGTTACCTTTGCGGGGTGTGTGGGTGAGATGTTACTTTCCATGTTGATTAGTTTGTGGTCAGATCTAACCAGGGAGGAATTGACTATTGGTGCAAAGCAACGGTTGCCCATGTTAGTGATAACCAGGTCAAGGATGTTGCTTCCTCTAGTGAGGGTACGAATGAGCTGGTCCGGTGCACTGGAATTGATGAATTCCAGGAAGCGTTGGGCCAGTGTATTGGTGCATGAGTAGTTTTCCCAGTTGATGGAGGGGTAGTTGAAGTCACCGAGTATGAAATTGTTGGGTTGGATCCTAATAGTTTCCAGGGTGCTTAGGAACATGGAGTGAGAGTCTTGGGACATGGTTGGGGACCTATAGCAGGCTATGACCTGAATCCGTCTTACCCACTGTTAATTGTACATGAAGTATCTCAGCTGCATTATGCTGGGCTACTAGTCTGGAGGTGTGTGCATCCTTTATAAATATGGAGACACCACTGCCTTTGGAGCTTCGGTCCATGTTCTGGGGCCGAAAGGTGTGGAATGAGTTATAGCCTGGTAGTGCTGGGGTGCTTTCTGCTGCTTTAAACCAGGTCTCCGTTACAGCACAAATGTCAATGTTCTCCATTTTGAGGAGTGCTTTGAGTGAGTGCACCTTGAGATTTAGACTTCGAGCACTGAGCAGCATGACCCTCAGATTGCATTTATTTATAGCTGTTACGGTGGTAATTTGGCCTTTGATGGGTGCGTTATTTCCTTTATTCCGGAGTGCTTGCATGTTTCAGTGGGGGAAGGAGTCTGTTTTAGCATTTGAGAGAGTGAGAGAGAGAGAGAGAGAGAGAGAGAAAGAGAGAGAGAGAGAGAGCTTGAAAAGCATTACAATTGCTAAGGACTGCATAGGCAGAATTCTTTTGTGTTTCTTTGTTTTTATTGAGGTAAGCCCCAGTCTCTTAACTGTCTATGATTTCAACTCACTGTTGTGAATCCTAGTGGTGCTTAATGTATGTTTGGGAGTGAGTATATGTGTTCAAGAGCAACACATTGAAAGTACTATATTATTAAAGTAGTCTGATTTTTTTTATTCTTCTCCCCATCAAGCATCAAACATGTATGGAGAATTGGGCTGACATTCTGGGGAAGGGGTGTGAAGCCATCTTGTACATGAAAGCACAAAGCCATCATATAATTACTGCTGGCAAATAAAAGTGCTATGACGTGTTGGAGGCAGTATCTTTTTTATCAATCACAAATTGAAATAGCAAAATTATGACCTATTACCTATTCTGTTATATATTAGTCATGCATCATTATGCAACATGCATATTAGGAACTCTCTTCTATCTTCTGTATAATGTATAGTCAACTTTACTTGCCATACATTTTGCTTATTTTCTTTAATTGTATTCACATATTGTACTACTTAGTTATTGTCTTAATATTTGTACACCACTGCTCATTTTTTTAATTCTGTTTAATGAGTACTGTGGGGCTTTTCTTCCCGGGCCTCCGTTGAAAATGGGCTCATAACCAGTCGGACTTTCCCAGTAAACATGTCAAATAAATAAAAAAATAAATAAAAATGTTACTGTAGTTCATACATTTTGCATTCTTTTCTCAGTGAGAAATTAGTGTATAGAAAGGTGCTATAATTTTTTTTGGCATACAGTGCATAACAGCAAAGGGCAGTTATGGATGATATGGTTTGTTGGAGGACAGTAGCCATCAAAGAGCAAAGGTTTCCATTGTTATTATATTTTCTAGCAACTTCACAGTTAGAGGTAGTCTACCTCCTCAGAGGGGGCACAGTTCACTGGGACAGTGTACGTATGTTGAACCCAAATAGGTTATTAAGAATACTGATTTTTTTATTGTTACTGTGGGTTGTGGGGAATTGAAATATGTTTTCTTACATAACGCTAACAAAATCTAGTGTTTCACAAGGTTTTTGCAGTTCCATTTAGGCAGTTTATCAAGTTTTTACTTTGGGGGTATTTAACCATTTCTTGTTCAAAGTGTGGTTGAACTACTGTGTGCTAAATCATCATTTGACCAGAAAGGGGAGAATTGAAAATTTTCCATGAGCCAGAGCAACATTCCTGCTCCTGCATATAGAGTGGTGTACTTATATGTTATTATATTTTTTCCATTTTTCCTTGTCAGCAGACCTGTAGCTTGGACACAGTGAAGGAGGTGGCTGAGTGTACGCTGTTTGGAAGTGTGATTAGTATACCATCAGCCTTCATTCATTTGAGTGAATGCTGGCAATGTCAATGTCTTTTTGGCTGCAACTGTAGTATTTTTTGTTTGTTTGTTTGTCTGTCTGTTGGTTAATTAAATAATCACCCCTGGACTTCCAGGCATAGTTATTTTTAACAGAACTCCTGCTGAGATTGTCTGCTCTGGCTCAGCTCTCATTGGCCTGTAAAAGCCAAACCAGACCCTTGGCTCTGCCTCAGCTGTTCTTCAAAAATCCCAAGCTTGACCACCTTTAATAATAGGTATATATAATAGCAGTGCCATTGCACATTGGGGTGCAGTAACATAGCTAGTGTGGAGTGAAAGGACACCTGCCCAAGGCACAAAATCCTAGGGGACATGATAAGAAATGCCAATCAGTCTTCAATGTAGTATTGCATTTTGATATGCTCAGTGTTCTGTGTGTGACATGAACTGTAGCAGAGGCTTACTACATGGTAGCATGCAGTTTGTTGCAATTTAAAAAGAAAGAGAGACTTTTTTTTTAATGTCTGTTTTTTTTTTTCCCTCAGCTTACAGTTGAGGTTGGTGCTCCCAATCAGAGGATAGTGACGGGTGCCAGAATAGGGCCCGTTATGTTTTCCAGATGCAGTAAGAGTGATAGTAGCAAGAGTGATGGCTACTGTAGTGTAAGTAGCCACTGGTAACAATGTGTTTGATACAAATACATAGTACAAGTACCATTAATTCTCAATACACTTCTGATACAAACCAGATGCCAGACCACCCCAAGCTGTTAGTTTATCCATGTCTAAAAATGACACCTTGACTGGATGTTGCATAGTGTGCTTAATGACCACCACAGTTTTTTTTTTTCTTTCTGGTGGAAAATCACAATATGACTACTTTTTCAGTCCAGCATACACAGGAGAAAAAGGGCATGTCAGAAAGGTGAACATGTGGAAACATGTACCTATATATATTAATTCATTTTGTAGTGACACCCCACCACATGTGCAAAATGGGAAAAAAATTGGTTGTTGATGGATGGATGGATGGATTGATGGATGGATTTTGTAGAATACCAAGCAACAGAGGAACAGGATATAGGACAGGACATACAAAAAGCAACATTTACTGTGAGGGATTAGTATTTGCTGCCTTTCTCTTACTAAAAGTGATTGGTGGGCCCTACCTACTGGTCAGCATGTGAAGTGTCCAAATAAAAAGGACCTTCTTTTCAAAGTGAATTGAATGAACATGGACAGATTGGATCATTCAAATTAAGCTACCAAAACGAAAAAATAAGAAAAAATATTTCCCTGGGATTCAATAACGCCTACACTAAGTGTAGACTAAGTGTACATCATTCTGAGTGAAAAGACAACACAGCTATAACTCACACCATCTTCCTCCTAATTTTAGTTTTCCTACTGATATTCTTGCAGTTTTAAATATTGACAGAGATTCATAAAGGTTACCACACAGTATAGACTACATGTACCCTTAGTGTAATCTTTCTGAGTGACTAGAAAGCACAAAAATGTGATAAGAATGTTCTTGAATACATATCGTGTACACTTAGTGTACACTTGGCGTAGGCTTTATTGAATCTGGCCCTTTTGTCTTTTTGTTTGTTGTCTGTCTGATTCAATCTGTATTGCTACAAAAATGTATTATCCATCTCCTGTGTCTTCTTGTGACCCTATATTTGTCGGCTACCAAGAGACAGTGCCTAAACACTATTGTGCCTGTAACCATAAATATGCTGGTACCTATAACCATAAACATGTTGTTTATTAACTTTCTAAGTTAGATTAATATTTAAAATGTTCCAGTTTTGCATTCAAGTTTCACTGGTGGTTCTTGACCAAAGCAGTTGAGAATCATAAACATTTATGAAAAACTGAAAAAAGATGCAAACTGAGAGCCTGAGCCAATGTGTATTTTCTCTAAACACTGCACACTTCATGGTATTGTGTCTTTCCATTTGTTTTCTGTTTTTAATGGCCAAGCCTCTCAATTAATCATCAACAAAGAGAGGCAGAACCAAGTCAGGCAGCAGTGTTTATTTTGTAGCTCCTTGTCAGTATAATAAATATGCTGAGAGTTTAGACAAACAATGCCAAAACTGTAGAAAATGGAAATAGCTAAATGGCACTTTGGATGTCTCAAGGACTGAAGCATTTGCCCACAATATTGGTAAACCAGATAAGAGGATCCATTTCTTGATAGTCTAGAAAAAATGGAGAGGTAGCAACCTTAGTACCAAGTTACTTTGCTACTATGTTTGCATTAAATTATTCTCTACTCAGTTGTATGCCTGATATACTTAAGTTTTCCCCTAAATTAAGTTTCCTTTTGAGCTATTTTTGTTGCCCCCAAGCAGACTTGTAATTGGAATTCTTACTGCCACATGGATTGAGTATACAATTGTCCAGAATATTACTACTGAGACAGGGAAACTGGGCACAATCAAATTAATTTTTACTTGTATGCCTGGATTGGCTAGGAGAAATATAGTTGTAGAGCTGAAGGCATTTCTAAAAGAGAAAAAAGGTAATAGTTTTAGTTTCTGTTAATACTAGACAGGTTTCCTTATTTCAGCAGTGTTTGATTGATAACTACCAGTGCCTTGGAGTGAAAATATTGGAACTGGAAGACTCAGAATCCCTAATGTGTTTTCCTCAGATATGAGGCTGATAACATGAGCAGTCAAAACAAAAATGAAAAAATAAAGCTATACTTAACGTTTCATTTCATATTGGATTTTTTTTTCATTACTTTAGCTTTTGGATGCTTTAAGAGTCTTAATCATCAACAAAGAAAGTTGACAATTAAAGACTAATGACCCACAGTGTTATGGTATAATAGCCAATTAAAATAAAACCACCAGTACTGTTGACTGTCAAACAACGTTCTTTCCTTTACTGTTTATTTTTTATCTTATCTGAAGTAAGCCAAAGTGTTACTGGCTACGTATGTCGGAACTTAAAAACAATAATAGAGGATGTGGTTCATTGTATTTAGGACAGACATCCGAGAAGTTGAATCAACACTGTACATACAGATACTAGGCTTGTCATTGTATATAAGGGCATAAATTCAGGACACAGAGCTGTCTACTAATTTGGACTTGCCTGGCCCTGACATGTCCCTTCGTGGTCCACTGGTACACAAATATGTTCAAATATTCTTAAGCAACAGAGTATATGCATTTAGTAGGAATTCATTACTTGTTCATATTTATTTATGAAGATATGGGTCCCTACAGTTTGTTTGGTGGAGTGGAGGAAGCAACACTAATAAATACCAAAAACAATTACTAGTTTAACTATACTAACTCTTGTTTATTGATAGATAACCTTTCTTTCAATAAAAAAATGCTATTTTATTATTAAAATAAAATGCATTTTAATTAGCACAAACCTACCCTTGGAATTCTGAAAATTCCTCTCCACCTGCACTAATTACAGGTTCATAGGTTCATAGGTCGATACTAGGCTATCTGCCCTAGGGCATTTATAAGCCTAGGCAGAGTGCATTTGGCTTCCGCCTCACTATTTGATTAGCCTATTCTGCCTCTGTAAAGTAGGTCACAGAAGGTACCCTTTTAAGATTAGTTTACTGTGCCTCTGTCTAGCAGGGACACAGAAGAGATCCCAGGGGTGAATTTGCGATTTCCCATCCACGCGTCCAGATTTCGCTTGAAGAGGGTCAGCGAGGAGCTGTGTCTAACATGAATTGGGATTCTATTCCAGAGTGAGGGGAGCCTCTGGGAAATTAATCTGTCCCTCCAGCATGTTCTATTTATTTTTGTGCTGAGGTTTAAGTCCCTGGAGCGTGTAGCTCTAAGGGACTTGGATTTTTTTGAGGTGGAGCATGTCCATTAATTCTGGGTTTGACATGGCTTTGTACGTCAGGCATAGATCGTCTCTGAGTAGGCAGTAAGCAACTGAGTAGAGCTGAAGTTTCTTTAGTCAAGCTACATAGGACATCTGTTTGTAGCCCATGATCCTCTTGGTGAGGTACTTTTGGGGTCTCTCCAGTTGCTGCAGGTGTCGGGTAAGGTACATCCCAAAAGGGGCCTTGTATTCAATTATGGGCCTGATGAGTGACAAGTAGAGGGGTACAATGACCTCTTTTGATGTAGATGCGAACCCTTTCGTGATAAGGTGGGCTATATAGAAGGTCTTTCTAACCACTTTGGCAACGTGATTATCAAAGGAGAGATTACTATCTACGTTGGTCCCCAAATCTCTAATTACTTCTTCCATACTTAATGGATTACCACCTATGTGGTAATTTGTGGGCACCTTGTTTTTCCCAAAGGGGATGACTATGTACTTTTTAGCATTTAGCTTGAGGCCGTGGCTCTGGCATCAAGCATCCATCTCTGTGAGACCCTTTTGGAGGATGCTTGTGTCAGCTGGAGATTCGATTATGGCCCCCAGTTTGCAGTAATCTGCAAACTTTGTCAGCCATAATCCCCCCATGTTAGCCTGAACTTCAGAGAAGTATATACCGAACAAGAGAGGTCCCAGAACTGAGCCCTATGGGACGCCACTTGTAACTGGTTTGGATTTGGACATGGCACCTGCGATTCTGACCATGTGGGTTCTATCTCTGAGTCAGTTTGCAACCCATCTTGTGATACAGAGGTTGATATGTAAGCTGGTAAGCTTATTTATGATGCCCGAGTGGGGTATTATGTCAAAGGGTTTTGTGAGGTCCAGGTAGGCTGTGTGGACTACCTTGCCCTCATCTATGGCTTTGGTAACTGTTTCAAAGAAATCAACTAGGTTTAAGAGGCAAGATCTGCCCTTAACAAAGCCGAATTGGGTAGGGTCCAGTGTCTGGAGGCTCCCAATGTCTTTGTTTATGAGTTCCATGATAAATCGCTCCATAGCTTTACAGATCAGACTAGTCAGGCTTATGGGGCGATAGTTCCCAGGGTCCATAGTGGCACCATCTTTGTGGAGTGGGACCACTGTAGCTGTACGCCATTCTTTGGGTACATATCCTGTAGTAAGGCTAAGTCTGAACAGTGACTTAATGTGAGGGTTCAGTTCTTCTTGGAGCTCGTGTAAGACACAGGCTGGGACACCGTCCAGTCCCATAGATGCTGTGTTTTTTGCTTTGGAGAGGGCAGCTTTCACCTGTGCATCTGTGATGTCAGGGAGGTTACATTCAGTTGGGACTGGCATTTGTTCCTTTGGGGGGAAGGGGGGGAGAAGGCAGTATGGGGGAGGCAAGAGCCTTAGCCAGCAGCTGAAAGCCCAGAGATGCCAGGTGCAGACCATCTCTGGCAAAGCAGCAAGGTCTGTCAACAATGTCATCCCAGGCTGACAGAAACTGGATCCCACTTGAATGACACCAGAAACTAAGCCAATTATTAAAGTCAATCATTTTTTGTTTCTATTGTGGAATCATTCCAGGTGAGGGCAAAATGCTGCTCAAGGCTAAGGACATACCTGCCGGGGGCACATATTCAGAGAGCTCAATCATTTCTCTCCATATAGTCCAGTGAAGGTCATCTCAAGTCGTTCACATCAACATGAACTATGACTGAGTTATAACAATGCTTGTTTTGAGTGACTTGAGTGCATGTGTGATCTGACAAATCCTGGCACTGGACAGATAGCTGACCGCTGACTATGACTTTCTACTTATCCAACCTGGTGAGAGGGATGTCAGTGTGTCTCATTATAGAATCTCCAATAACAAGAAAATAATCCAGTGCAGGTAAATTACTTAGCATGACAAAGGGAAATTCTGATTTCTATACATGTTAAAGCTACATTGATAAATTTCATTAGTGGCTCATTACCATGTCTCTCAACTGAACACCGTACTGTCAGACTTGATAATGCTAGTGCTCTCTGAGGCAAACCATATATCGGATTAGCAAAAGCAGTATTCTACATTCACACACATGCACGCACACTCAAACATACACCCACAAACAAACACAAAAACACACTAGCACATCCTGTCATTGACAAAAAAAGGCCCCCACACATTCACTCACACTCACAAAAACACTCTCCCACACACTTGCATGCACACATACAGACTTAACATACTCTGCCTAACTCCCCCAATTTGACCACCCAAGCAGACACACATGAGCACACAATTCAGCATCCTTCATAATCCCTACAAACATGCACACATGTCCAAATAGTCACAAACTGACACCCCCACACCCCAAGATTTTCCTGCACTTACCTGCACTGTGAGTACTCACATAGGAGTAAATGGGTGAATACCATCTTTTGACAGCATTTACTTTTTCTTCTAGAGTAAAATTTTACTCAGCTAAGCAATGAATCACTCTGCTGAGCAAACTGGGAGTGACAAACATAATCCAAGGGAGAGTATATAGGTTCATAGGTAAGTGCTAGGCTATTGGCCCAATGGCCTAAGCAAGCCTAGCCAACAAGGTTCCCTGGCTTATGCCACCCAAGCTATATATGGCTAATTATTATTAGTCATTCCCCTGGAATGCCACATTAGCATGCGACTTCCCAGAGAGACCTCTCTCCATGGTAAGGCCCGATGAGTGAAAACCTCAGTGATAGAGGGGTCTATGAATTAGAAAAGCTAACCATAATGTGGGCATCTTCAGAGATAAAACTTCACCATCTATAATCAAAGGCTGTTGAAAAAGTACTACAGAGAGTATGGAGGCACTCAGTCAATATATTGTGCTCCTTGGTGTCAGAGGTAGTGGAGACATTAAGGTGAACTGGCCAACCAAACATAAAAATGATCGTGTGAGATTTTAGAGGAAAGATTTATGGTGTGCTGGGGGAATATGGCCAAGCACTAGTTATGGGTCTGGAGGTAAAATGAGGGGGGTGAATAACCTCTTGTTATGTGTCAGGGATGAGGTACTCACGGTCATAGAAAAAGCCTTGAGGAAGACACAAAAAGAAGACAACATCACCATCATCATGGCCACATAAGACTGTGAAGGTAGCAATTAGAGTGATAAAAAAACAGCATAAAAGAAGCAGAAGGGGAGAGTGGTGGGATTAATAAGACAAAGGAATTGAGAGCAACAAAGGTGCACTTCAAAAGTGGGTTAGCAGAAAGGAACACAACAAGGATTTTTAGGTATACAATAGTAAGAAAGAAGGGAGAAGCATGCATAGCTAAGCTGATTAAGGCTTGGAGGGAATTCGTGGAAGACAGCAAAAGAGCAGAGGCACTGAAGGAATACTTCACCATAGATTTTGTCATAGAAATGTAGAGCAGAGTGCCATCTTGGGAGGGAAGTAAATCAGATGGAGTATAGCAGTGGTTAGGTGCCAGGTTAAAGAGAAAAGATGTATAAAATGGTTTATCTGAGGGAAAATAGAGCACAGAAATCAAATGGGCTGCTTCCCGCAGTCATCCTGAATTTGTTCTGTGTGTTAACAGATGCCCTGATACATATCTTCAACAGAGTACAGTCTATAAGAGAAAGGCTTAAGCATTAAAGATGTTGACAATGGGACCCTTGTACAAGGTGGGGAATGCAAAGAATGTGAGGAACAACAGTTACAGCTATGGTAAGGAAGGTCATGGGAAAATAATGCTGAGGGAAGGACTGCTCCTTCCCAACAGGACAGCAGTCTCAATGATGACAACCAACACGGTGTTCTTGGAGAGAAGGAGCTGTCAATTGAAACATCTCATTTTTATGACTAGGTTACAATAACATCTTGCAAGGAAGTAACTATGGATAAGGTCTACCTAGGCTACGTGGACTTCAACAAGGCTTTTGACTCACACCTACATGGGCTGCTGCTTGGGACCTTTCAGTGTTTTGGGAGTAGGAATGAAACTAAAGAACTGGACCACAGCATGTTATAAGGGTAGGATTTAGAAAACTGTAATGAAATGGACGATATCAAAAATAATGGGTGTGAACAACAGATTATTGCAGGGGTCTAGTCCTCTTCAGAAGGTTTCTTTTACACAGATACATAGAAAAAGACAACAGGGTTATCTCCTTCCTTGATGATAATAAGATAAGACCAGAAGTGTCAGAGGTGGTAAAGAGTCTGAGGAGGCATGTAGAAAGACTGACCAAGGGGGTAGAAAGATAACAGTTGATGTTTAATGCAGACTAAAGCAATAGCACTTGTGCTGTAACTTCTCTTGTGTGAAATATCATCTGATACAGAGAAATTAGTTGTGGTAAGGACAGAAGAGATTCTGTTAGTGTCTATTACAGCATGATTGTACCACCATGAGCAGGGACAAAATAACATAGCAGCCATAGTCACAATTCTGTAATATATCCTCAGCAGGAAAGACTCCAGAAGCAAAGTAATGTTCCAGACACTGGTTAGAATACATCTTGAGTACTTAGTGTATTTCTAAAGGCTAGACAAGGAGAAACCAACAGACTACTGGAAGTTTTCCAGATGGTGCCACCAGTAGAGTGTATGGAATTGATGGGAAAGTGGATGCCAAATTGCTACAGAACTTGTAGATCTTCTAATTAATAACTAGAAGAAGTAGGCAGCCATAAAATAGGTACAAAAGATCAAAGCCTGAAAATCTGAAGGGGCCATTGTGTATAGAAAGGGTAGGGAAGGAACAAGAACAGGCAGCAGACCACAGGAATCGACTGCTCCATAGATATGCAAAATACTTCTTCATGGAGATATTGGTTGGCCCTCAAAATGGACCAGGGAATGGATGTTAAAAAAAGAAATCCATAAAGGCATTCAAAAGGACTTGGGCAAGATGGAAGAAGGATGAGGGGTAATGGAGGGATGAGGGGAGGCAAACAGATAGATGCACTCATGGGAAAGCAATACAAGTTAATAAAAATGTGTTGTCAAACAAATGCAATGTACATTAATATATTCCATGATGCTGTATCAGCCACTACTCCTGAGTCAAAGTTTATAGGGTTACATAGCACTAGGGCTGCCTGCTCAGGATAAAATTAATGTTAGCAGCCTGGTGCAGTGACTGTAGCAGATTGGTGACTCCTCCTTTTTGTGGCCACAAATTAGAAAAATAATTATATTGATGTATAGCAGTACAGACAGTTGGATGACCTCATCTATTATCTGGGACTTCTTCTGTCCTGACTCCACCCAGTTAATGCTTCATGATCACTAAGTGCTCTTTTCATTGTATATGCCAAACATCCAACATCAGTTTATTCAACAACATTCAATGTGCATGTTAATAAGCCATAAATATAGCATGTTCATGAATTTGTCTAGCATGCATTGTGTAGGCATGGTGCACTAACACTGCACAATCGGCTGTGCATTACCAGGTGGGGTATGGAACTTTGATGGACAAAAATCGGTGCTGTTTACTCAGAGCATAGGAGAATGGTTCCCATCTGGACTGTGACATTCATTATGATGGTACAAGATGTGGAAAGAGGTGTCAAAGGACAATGAGCATGCATTACAGTGCTGTGAGAAGAGGTTGAAGTGTGTCCTTGAATACTTTGTATTACTTAAACCTTGGGGGAGACTGGAAAAAAGATTTCTAGTCATGAAGCATTTGTGTAAATTACATGGTGGATATGCACTGCTTGCACATGACAATATAATGATGATGTCGCTATGCCTTCCAGTTTGCTGGAACTATAATGCATTGATATTTGTTGGAATGACCTACAGACAGCCCAAACACTGTTTTTGCAGACAGGCTTCTAGATTTGATGTGTACCGCATGGCATGTATCTCCCTATAAATAGACATTAGCATGTTTAAAGTTACATGCATTGTGCACAAGAAGGAACTTGAGAAACACATGACTTAGGGCCCACCACTATGTCATCTACACCATATTGAAATCACATGCATGGACAGCACTGTGGGATGAAATACATAGCAGATCTAAATCACATACCTCAGATTGTTGAATTATAATATATCATGAACTCCAAGCAATATATAGATACTCAGAATCTTCCCAGTAGGCAATAAACTGAAACATGCGAAAGGTTTACTAAGCCTGATGTTTTAATGTGTAGTTCTCTATCCTTAAGTCTGTCTGCAGCACAAACAGCCTTTAATATGTAACTTTATAAATAAATACCCATTTAATATGTAACTTTATAAATAAATACCCATTTAATATGTAACTTTATAAATAAATACCCATTTAATATGTAACTTTATAAATAAATACCCCTTTCTTCACAGTTTTCCAGGAGTACAACTGCATGCTCCTTTCCTAAAGTTTAGTGTCTTTCTAACCCAGGTAACTATGTATTCACGTTCTTTGCAGATTTGTAACCCATATATAAACTCCACACAAAATGCTCTACTTCCCAGATCTAAAGATAATGCCAAATAATGCATATTTTTGCACATTATATTTAATAATAATATGTATGCATTCTGGAAAAAACAGCAGTTACTATGAGCACTCAGTGGACTAATATACTATAGACAGGGTGGAAATATCCATCATATCTGCATCTACACTATTCCCCATTTTATCATAGGGTCATAGGATCATAGTAGGATATTAGGCTATTGGCCCTAAGGCCTTTACAAGCCTAGCCATGTTATACCCTTATTCCCTTATGGACCAAGATATATAGTCCATGTTTGCTCATCAATCTAAGATCAGCACCGGCTGCTCCTGTCTAAGAGGAGCATAAGTGAAACCTCCAGTGTAAATTTACAGTTTCCCATCCAATTGTCCAGGTTATGCTTAAATAGGGTAATTGAGGAGCTCCATTTTACATGAATTGGAAGTTTGTTCCAGAGGAGTATCAACCTTTGGGAGACATATCTGTCTCTCCAACATGTCCTGTTAATATTGCAGGCTAAATTAAGATCCCTAGAGTGAGTGAATCTTGTCCCATTGGATTTGCAGATGTGCAGCAGCTTCATCAAGGCAGGGACTGAGACTGATCTATTGGCCAGACACAAGTCACCTCTAAGCAGTCTATACGATACTGAGTAAAGTGATAGGGCCTTCAGTCTGTCCATGTAGGTCATGTGTTGTAGGCCCTGAATTTTCTTGGTGAGAAACCTCTGAGGTCTCACAAGTTGCTGTAGATGTCTAGTGAGGTACATACAGAAGGGAGCATTGTACTCTATTATTGGTCTGATGAGAGCAGAGGGCAGGGGAGTTATAACCTCCTTAACTTTAGATGCTATACCCTTGCTTTTGTGGTGTGCAACATAGAAGGCCTTCCTTACTACTGCATACAACTGATGATCAAAATTAAGGGTGCTATCAGCTTGTGTTCCTAAATCTCTCTTTTCTGGGTTTGAACGTAGGGGAATATTAATGTTGTAATTAGTGGAGGTTTCTCTTTTGCTGAAGGGAATGATAATGCATTTTTTTTGCATTATTTTAAGTCTTTGGCTGTGACACCAATCCTTTGCTTATGTAAGCCCATTTTGTACTATATTGACATCTTTGGGGAATTCAATGATTGCACCCAGTTTGCAATCATCAGCAAACTTGGTAAACCATAGGCCAACTATTTTCACCTGGACTTCTGAAAAATAGATGCCAAACAGTAGGGGGCCTAACACAGATCCCTGTGGAACACCACTGGTAACAGGTCTGTTAGTAGAGCTGCATCCCCAGTTTTGATTGTATGTGTTCTTTTTGTGAGCCAGTTGGCAACCCATCTAGTTATGTAAGGGGTAATCCCCAGTTTTTAATTTCTCCAAATCTTTTGGGTTTCTAATACTAAGATGGGAATGGACCTCAATCCTAAGTCAAAGTATGATTAAAGTTCATGAAATTAGTATTGTTTTAATCTTTGATGTCAGACAGAAGTGCTCTTCACAGTACCCGCTAATGACTCCTGCAATTCGTATGGATTTACATCTATTGGTAACATATCTAAATATGACTGTAGATTCTTTTTTATAAATCCCATTGCTCCTACTACTATTGGAACTGTCTGGGTATGCTTCTTCCACATTGCTCTCATTTCTGCCTTCAAATCCTGATATTTTATGACTTTGTGTCTCTCTGTATGCAAGACACTGTAGTCACTGGATGTAGCTATTTCAATGATCAATTCTACTTTTGTCTTCATTTCATGGACCACTATATCTGGTTTCTTACATCTATCTTTTGAACTGTTGGTAATGGGTGATCACATATGATGTAGACTTCATCATTTTCTATGATGCTTTGTGGATGTTTCCAGTGTTTTTCAGACACTTCAATACCATGATGATTGCACAATCCCCAGTGCAACAGTCTTGCCACATTATTATGCCTTTCAGTATACAGTCCTTCTGCCATTAGTATGTCACAACCAACAAAAATGTGTGCGACTATTTCCAATTCTGTTTTACAAAACCGACATTTGTCTGTTTCTCCCACATGTTCAATGGACTTTGGAAACCAGCGTTAGGCTGCCAATATTAACCTTTCATCTTTTGGTTTGAATTTGCCTCTCCTTAACCATTCCCACATTCGATCCTGATCAACATGAGGTTCTTCCAGGAGTTTTCTATACTTGTAACTATATTTATGCTTTTGGTTTGAATTTGCCTCTCCTTAACCATTCCCGCATTCGATCCTGATCAACATGAGGTTCTTCCAGGAGTTTTCTATACTTGTAACTATATTTATGCATTTTCCATATTTCTTACCATCTCATCTGATCTTTCACCTTATATTCTTTCTTTTGTTTTTTGGCACATTCAGTTGCTGCCTGATTTTTATCAACTTCTGGTTTGATTTCCATTCCTGCTTTACGGCAATATGCTTCTGCTAGACTAAGCAGGCAAGTCATCTTAGATTTATTCTCCTCGTGTTTCAAAACTTTTTGGGCCTTGTGAGGTCAGCAGATACGTGCACAGTCCCATGATTGTAGATCTATACATGTAATCAATTTCAAGGAGGCCCATACCTCCTTCAGAACAGGGAATATACAATCTTGGTATACAGACTGATTTTTATAAATCATTTGATGAGCATGAAGCATCCTTCTTGTTTTCCTATCAAATCTATCTAACACCTTTTGTGGCTAGTCAGTCACTCCAAAACTGTAAGTTAGGACAGGAAGAGCAAATTGGTTTATAGCTGGAATTTTCTTCCTAGATGCCAACTCTGTTTTTAGAATTAATTTAAGTCTTCTAAATTATTCCTTACAAAGTGTTATTTAAATTTTGTCATGTTTTATAGTTGATCCTTCATAATTTCCTAAATATTCATATGTTTTCTCTTGCTCAAGTTCTTTTATATCACATTCTTGTCCCAAACTGATGTTTTCTTGGTGCTGCAGCTTTCCTGCTTTAAAGGTTGCTTTTGCACATTTATGAAGACCAAATGACATTCTTACATCATCTACAAAAGTTTTGAATACTTGCAGTTGTGCTTTCAGTTCCTCATCTGATGAGCTATTCAGTTTTAAATAATTGACAAAGAGAAGATGAGAAGTCGTTAAACTTTGTTGTTTCCTACCTCACCCAGCCGAGTGAGTTTCTCAATGGTGCCTGAGTGAGGGATTGTGTCAAAGGACTTGGCTAGGTCAAGATAGGCAGTGTGAACTGTTTTGCCTTCATCCAGGGCCTTGGTGACATTCTCAAGGAAGTCCACCAAGTTTAGCAGGCAAGATCTGCCCTTAATGAAGCCAAACTGGATCAGGACAAGTGTTTGAAGGTCACCTATATTCGTGTTGGCAAGATCCATGATGATTCTATCCATGGCCTTGCAGATACAGCCGGTTAGACTTATGGGTCTATAGTTCCCAGGGTCAGTTGAGGAACTCCCTTTGTGCAGGGGGATTACAGTTGCTGCTTTCCACTCAGCTGGGACAAAGCCAGTGCTTAGACTAAGACTGAAGACCGTGCTCATTGGTTGCCCTAACTCCTGTTTTAGACCATTTAATAAGCAGCCTGGGATATTGTCCAGTCCAGTGGAGGCTGTGCGTTTGGCTTTGGAGAGTGCAGCTATGACCTGCTCTCTGGAGATACTAGTCAGAGGTCTGGTGACAGGTATGTTATGCGGTATGATTGGTGGGGAGAGGTGGGTGAAGTTTTCATCAAACCTGTCTGCTAGCAGGTTGGCAATGTCTTCAGGTTCAGTATAAGTGGTAATGTCCACAACTAGTTTAGCACAAAGCTGGACGTTCCTTTTTAGATATCAGACATAGCTAAAGAATGCTTTGTGATTTTTCCTTAGCTAGGGAAGCTAATTTAGTTTCAAAATTAGCTTTAGTGGACTTTACAAGATGTCTAATCTGCTTATTTATGCTTTGGAGGGAGTTCTTCCTTTGCTGGGTCTGTTCCCTCTTGTTTTTTGACAGCAGTTTCTTTCTCTTATTGTATAACCTATTTATGCTGGATGTCCACCAGGGTGGCTTATTTTTTTTGTAAGGCTCTTGATTTGATCTGTTCCAGTAAGGCTGAGTCTATACATTTATATAGGTATTTATACAGGACATTTCTGTACACCTCAGTATAGGGGCATTGCTGTCAGTGTTGGCAGGGGGGTGTCAAACTATTGATGCCATTACTCAGTAGGCTATCTTTTGCCTTGGAGAAATATTTTAAACTTTTAGCTCCTGAGGGTGAGTCAGGTACGATTGTTACTTCGAACGAGACTGATTTATGATCAGACTTTACCAGGGAAGGCCCCACACATAGGGTGGTGTAGCGATCCCCCATGTTGGTGAGCACTATATCAAGGATGCTAGAGCCCCTTGCTAGGGTGCTGACTATCTGCTCCAGAGCATTTGTATTAACAAAGTCCAGGAACCTTTGGGCGAGCGAGTTTGTGCTCATATATGTTACCCAATCAATGAAGGGATAGTTAAAGTCACCCATGACCAGGGTATTTGGCTGTACTAAGAGTGAACTTGAGTGAGGACTGTTATGGGTCAGCAAATTTAAAATTCCATGAAAAATATACAAAAACATTGTAAATGAAGCAAATCCAGACATAAAACAACCTTTTATTAAAGGAACTGTCAAAGGAAAAAACTTCAAAGACCAATGCACGTAAGGTTCAGTTAAGGCACTTTAATTTACTTGCAGCATGGAGACAAAAACATGCAAATACAAGGATTTGTCTAACTACTAACAGGAAGTATGTTCATTCTTATACTGTTTTACAAGACATGGCCTTCTAAGCTGACGTAATCAAACACAACTTTTAGTATTGTTCTACAGCAGATGTTACTTCAGATTTTCTGCTGACATGACTAGATTTGTGAGAAACTTTTCAGAAAAACAACCTGGCCTTGGTGACTATTAATCCGTTTACAAGCGTCTATTGTGCAGTGTTACATTCCAAGGTACTCTTCTAATACAGATACAAGCAAATGCTGATTGCAGTTCATATTTTCAAGCAGGCTTTGTACTAATTATCTGTAACCTCTACAGCTGTGTATTTTCTCATGGCACAGCGAAACTTCTTGCCTAAGTTTCATACAAGTAGTATTGTTCTATTAATTATTTTCCTAACGCAAGCAGAAATCACCTGCTTCTCAGTAAATTTCTGAGGCACAAGCAAGATTTTAGCTAACAGTACAAGGTCAGAAAGCAACTGCAGTTTGTACAGATTTATGTAGTATGAAATAGAATAAATGTGTTAACCCTTTTCAAGTTCTAAATGCACTAAGCATATTGCTAATACACACATTAATACATATTTCTCTAACATTTCCCCCCTATTAATACTTTTATTCTACTTTCAAAATAAGCATAAACAGTTTGTTTTCTTCTCCTAACCTCTTTCACTCAGGATTTGTAGTTAAGAGAGTCATTCGGTTTAAACTTATGAAAGCATTTTTAGTCTTTTAACAGTTCTTCAAACTCAGTACTTTGATATAAGATTTCAGAAACTGAAATGTCTATTAGGTCTTTAACCAGTCTTTTCATGCAGGGGATAACACAACAAACACATACTCCCAGTAGGAGCATACCTACAAAAATGGCAATCAGGATGTTCATTAGGATGGTACCCCACCCCCCCAAACCATTTCTGGAAAAAAGTCCGTCAGTGGGTTTGGGCCTGGTTTGGTCATGCCCGACACTTGCTGAATTACCTCAAGATGATTGTCTATCTCGTGTTTATGGTCAGGAATATACGAACAGCATTCTTCTTGGATTAAAGCGCATGTACCACCTCTCGCAGCTAGGGTGAAGTCGAGGGCCATGTGGTTTTGGAGCACTACAGTTCTCATAGCATTCAGTTCATTAGTCACCAATTCGAGAGCAGAAAAAGTTGTGTTGCTCATTACTTTGAGAAGTTTTGACAGTTTTCTCAGCTCCCAGATCGATTTCACTGCTCCATATGCTGGTAATATGCCTGCCCACGATATAACACTATCACTCAAGTCCATGTGTGTCAGTCCTTTGCCTAAAGAGTGATGGTCTTTCCAATGTGTATCGATTTGTCCCACTGGATTTACGGGTTTCTTGACGGCTTCTCAGACATTTAGAACTTTTCCATGAAGCAAAACTGCAGTGTGTCGTATGGCCGGAACCAGGTAACCCAAAAAACAACTGCAGGACCAATTCTCAGGTAACCATTTGTATGCCTTTCTGCCATGCACAAAATAACAATCCTCTACTTTAGTAGTAACCTTGCTATGAATATACACTCGCCCTGCATGAAACATTTTTCTATCAATTGTAGACAGCTGTTTATAAAGAACAGAATTATGTTTTACTTCAAGTGTTTTATGCATCAATCCAAGAAATTAATCATAGTTTGTATTACAATAAAGATCTACTTTGTTACCTTTAGTGTAACATCTATAAGGAACAGTCACATTGCAATTGCTCCAACCCACCTGAACAGTATCATTTTTATAAAAACACACAGTTCCCTTTTGTGGAAGAGACAAGTGCAATGCTATTTTATCTTGTGCTGTAATGGTTGAGGTATCATAAATCAAGTTCTCCCAGGTCTCATTGACCCCTAGTGGGACTGTAGTCATTAATCACCCCCCCCCGTATATTGTCGGCAAAGCTGTGCAAATCCAGCAATTCAAAACATTGAAAGTCTCAGCATTCACATATTTAATTGCCTGGTAAGTGTTAAAGTTTGGATGCCAGTTTATGAGTAACGCTTCACGTTTATTCAGTTCAGTCTGTGTGGCTGGAAAAAGAAAAGGCCACAACAAAAAGATTATTGTCACAAATACAGTTAACAGGATGATTATGCAATACTTCTGAGGAAAGGGTTGTTCTGCATTCCTGTTTCTTCTGGACTCTATCATTTTTGCTCTTGGCATGTAACAAGATTTTTGTCTAGGTCAAAGTCTTTAACTAATTTACAGTGCATCAGGTGGATCCAAGAGGCACGCTCCATGGTCTTGACTGCAGTGGGTGTTGACAAAAGCACTTGATATGGACCTTCCCACTTTGGAGATGCCCAATTCTTCTTTTTGACCACCTTCAGCCAGATCCACGCTCCAGGGGGCACTGCCACTTCTGATGGTCTTATTCGTTCTTTATCTGAAACAGAATTTAACTGTAACAAATGTTTGGAATTTAATAAATTACGCATATACTCTGCTAATGTACTGTCAGCTTCCTGGTCTGCGGGCATGAGAGATTTCCACTGAGGTATACAGTAAGCCCTTCCAAAGAGCTTTTCAAAAGGAGTCAATCCTTTTGCATTCGGAACAGTTCTTTTTTTTTTTTCAAAACAGGTTTATTGTTTTAACATATAAGAGAAATATCATAACAATTTTATACAAGTAATTAAAAATAGGTATTATTATAATATTCAACAAAACAACTAAAGTATTTACAAAGACATCCACTACAATCAGATCAATTAATTAAACTAAAATATCATGCTATTGAAATTAAAATTTTTTTAACAAATTTTGTAAATTATCCCATACAATATAATAAGATGTTTTTCTATTTGTTCTTGTCCTAATTGTGTTTATTTCCATATGGCACACTATATTCATAACATTTTTAAATTCATTGAACGAAGGAGGTGTATCTGAAATCCAATTTCTAGTTATTATTTTTCTAGCCACTGCTAGAATAGACCATAACAAGGGAAGCTTAACCTTTTAACACTTTGAGGTACAGGTGTGTTGAATAATATAAGAGATTTAGAAATAATGAAATTATCTGTAAAAGAGCCTGCAAAATTCATTAATTGACTTCCAGTATTCTTTCAATTTTATACAGTCATAAAACATATGAGCCCAGTCAGCATTAATTTCTACATTACATCTCTTACATAAATTATCTTTATTATTTATTTTATTCATCATCAAAGGTGTATAAAAAGATCTATGTAAAAATTTCCATGTATAAAGTCTCCAGACAATGGAAGACGTAGTTCTATAAGCAGATTCTAATATATATTGTTTATCTTGTTGATTTGGTGGGTCCCCATTAATAGAAGTGAAATAATTCCAGTATGAATCTACACTGTAAAAAGTTTCTTGTCTGATAATTTTATGTATGTATGAAAGTTTACCTTTATCAGAAACTTTATGTTGTAAATTTAATATCAAGTAATCAATCAGTGTTGGAATAGATTCTTTAACTGTTATAGACATTAGATCTATTTTATTAATGAGATGTTGTCTAAAGGTCTGAACCTCTAACCAGCAAGTTTCTCTTAGATCAAATTCTTGTTTTAAGAAATCTAGATTTTTAACTTTATTATCAGATATCAACTGATACCAGTACTTTAGATCATTATCTATAGCTAAATGAGTTCCTTCAGAAGTAGATGACAAAAGCATACCCTGAGTATACATTATAGGGAATACAATAAAATTCCATTCCCTATACTGAGGGTGCATGAATATAAAGTTACGATAACTAATAATAATATTTAATGGGTAACAAACCATATGTTTAGGTGTAATAGGTGAAGTACAAAATCCCTTTAGTAACCATAACATGGAGTTATTTACAATCATATTTTTATGTGTTAAGGAGATTTTCATGAAGTGCATACTAATTAGCTCCCAATAATCTTTCCATTTTGCGATATATGACTGATCTATTAATAAAGTAATAACTTTTACAATAGAAGAGATAGTATATAAATTAAAGTCTGGAAAAGAAATACCCCCTTGAGACCAGCTATTAGTATGTTTCTTTAATGCAATTCTAGGTCTATTAGGTGCCCATAGGAAATTTAACATTAGTGTATTCAGTTTCTTGATAATTATTTTTGTAGGTGGAAGTATTATTGATTGTATTAAGTATAAAATCTTGGGGAATATTATCATTTTAATAATTGTAAGTCTCTCCTCCATAGTAAAAAACATATTATTCCAGGTATTAAAAAGATTTTGTATATTAAGAAAACAGGTATTATAATTATTATATATAATAGATTTAATATCTTTAGATAGTATTATACCTAAATAAGTTATCTGACCTGAATTGGGTACATATTTAGTAAAATCACTAATGAGAATATTTTTTCGTGTATATATAGGTAGTATTTTAGTTTTTTCTTCATTGAATATTAAACCAGAAATACTTTTAAAATTCATCATGCTATCAAATAGAGACTGCATAGAAGAATTAGATCCTGCTGATGTAATTAGAACATCATCTGCAAAAAGTTGAATTTTGGATGTTGTATTTTCATCTATTTCAAAACCCTCTATGTCAGTACTGTTTCTGATCAAATTAGCCCAAGGCTCCATTACTAAAGTGAATAATAGTGGAGAAAGTGGACATCCTTGTTTTGTACCTTTAAGAATGGGTATTTTTTGTGAAACATATGTTCCTACCTTAATATAAGCCAACATTCCTTTGTATAAATGCTCAATTAGATTTACAAATGCATCTGAGAAGTTTGTGCACTTCATTAAGGTAAACAGAGAGTCCCAACTTACTGAATCAAATGCTGAACTTATATCAAGACTAATAAGTGTTAAATCTTTCTTTTTCCTATTTGCAAAATCTATTAATGTTAAAGTTCTTCTTATATTATCAAAAGTATTTCTATTTACAATGAAGCCTGTCTGATCTATATCTATAATGCCGGGAATGATTGTCTTCAATCTATCAGCAAAGATACTCATAAACATTTTATAATCAACATTAAGTAATGAGATGGGCCGATATGAAGAACATCTAGTTGGATCTTTATTAGGTTTTAAAATTGGCGAAATAAATGTATATTGCCAAGATGGGGGGTTATTAACTCAGTTTGGGCCAAAATAAAACCTTATGTATTAATGAATATGTACTTTTAGAAAGGATTTTATATATCTCTGGTATAATACCATCATTACCCGGTGCTTTGCTTGATTTAAGCTTATTTATTTGTGTAATAACCTCTGTATATGAAATACTTTTGTCCAATAGTTTAATCTGTTGTTTATTGCTTTTTATTCATGTTTGTGGTTATAAACTCCTTTATTTTATCTTTAGGTTCCATGTTAATGTTATTATGGTTAATTTTGTGAAAGTGATTTCTAAATTCATGTAGTATTTCTGGTATACTAGAAACATTCTTCTTTTTCCTTAGAGAAAAGATTTCTTTGATATGGTTTTGTTTATTCAACCTTTTGTTTTATTTTTAAGTCTATGTAAGTATTTGGGGCTTATTGAATAAGACAAAAACTTGTATTTCTCTAAAGTTATTTTAACTTTATGAGTTAAAATTTCTTTGTATTTCTCATTTAGTTTGTTTATTTCTTCAATAACTTTCTTGTCCATAATATTTTCTTTATTATTATGTTTATAAGAGTCTAATTTACTTTGAATATCTAACAATTCCTTATCCCAAGATTTCCTTTTATTATTATACCATCTGATACTTTGTCCATATAGATATGATTTTAAGGCATCCCAAACATAAACAATGGAGACTTCAGGAGTATTATTTATTGTCTAAAAAATGTTTTACTTCTGAAAGTATATATTCTTTATAGTCTTTTAGTTGAGTTAAGTATGCTGGTATCCTTTTGATCTGAACATTATGAGTATTTTTTATCAAGAATTCGAAAACAGTTGAATTATGATCAGATATAGGACATGAAATGATTTTGGAATTAATTAAATCTGTTACCATCTGGTTAGAAATAAAGACCCTATCTATTTTTGAATAAGTTTTGTATCTGTTAGAAAAAAAGGTGTATGGTAATGATTTTGAATCTATCTGATTATTAATATCATTCAAATGATAAGAATTAGCAAAATCATTTAAATGTTTTGCATTAGATGTAATTCTTCTTTTCCCTATAGTGGTAGTATCACTTTCATGTAGTATACAATTAAAGTCACCAGCTAAAATAATATCTCCTATAGAGAATGATATGATCTTATCAAGATGATGTTTCACTGTATTAATACCAATTCCAGGTATCCAATATACATTAATTAAAGTGCAAGTCTTCCCATTAATTTGTATTGTAACCATACAAAACATTCCTTTGTCATCCTGATAAGACTTAATGGTTTTAGGAATAGGCATATTTTTATTCCATAAAATAGCCACTCCTCTTTTTTTCTGAGTGTGCTCTGAACTAACCAATACTGTATATTTGTTTGTGGCTAGTTTATCAATATCTTTTTTCAAGAGATGGGTTTCTTGCAGGAAGACTAAGTTGGCCTTATGTAAATTAATGTATCTTATTAGGCTTGCCCTTTTACATGGATTATTCAATCCATTAATGTTTAAAGAAATTCCTTTTAAAGATGTCATTTGGCATTTTTAAAACTTAAGAATCTTATGATCAAAATAACAAATAACAAGATAAGTAATGTTACATCTCCTCCTTTAGGTGTACCATTAAATATAGCTGTATTTATTGAATCTCTTATGGGATTTCGTATAGGATTCAATTTTGTTTGTAGTGACAATGAATGTACAAAATATATTGCAGATGTCAAAACTATATACAAATAACAATGAACAAGTGAAAATAATGTAAGGATTAAACCTTGCATCCAGCCTGGAGTTATAAACTCCAATTTAGAGTAGTATTTACCAGTCAAGTTAACCCCCTACCCTAAGCAGCAGTACCTCAGCTACCACCTTATCAATTTAATACTAGTTATATTTAACTGAGGTTAACAGTTTTCAGTTCAATTATCTAGCAAGACAAGACTACACATTTGGTAAAACAGCATCATATAAACTAAAATAAACCTTTTTTTTTTTTTTTTTTAAAAACTGTTCATACTACTATATACATCCATGTAATATAAAACACTTGTATTCAAATGGCATTCAAATAATCTTGATGTTAGAAATCAAGAGGAGAGAAAATAAGTTCTAACATTCATTTAAATCAAAAACTTTGGCTAATATGATTCAGACATTACATATATTAAGATGCATCTATTTTCTGTCATGTAAATGCAATTATCAGCTTCCAAAAAAAACCTTGAATTGCTTGTATATGAGCATTTACTCAAACTCATTATTGTCAATAGAATAAAATATTGTATTCATAGAAATTGTTATAAATCATACTGCATAATTATGCAGATTCTCAGAAACACTTTTATACATATATACATACACACACACACACACACACACACACACACACACATATATATATATATTTATACACACACACACACACACACACACACACACACATATATATATATATATATATATATACACATACACACACACACACACACACACACACACACACACACACACACACACACACATACACACACACACACACACACACACACACACATATATATATATATATATATATATACATACATATACACACACACACACACACACACACATACACATATACATATATATATATATATACATATGCATACACACACACACACACACATACACACACACACACACACATACACACACACACACACACACACACACACACACACACACACACACACACACATATATATATATATATATATATCTGATCTCACTGAGTTGTGTCCTTACTGAGCACCATCTTACTTGCTGTCCCTACAATAAATCTGTCTGCTTTATACAAAATAATGCACAGCAAACACATTTTAGTAACCAGATTTTACAACCATGCTATACTACTGCTTTAGAATATATCACATGACAATTTCTTCCAGTATAGAGTTATAAAATTATTTATGCTTGTCAATCAGATGAATTAAATGAGTTATAGTAATGTATATGTTTGGAACATAAGTTTTTAACACAGATTATTAAGCTGCCGTTAAGTAGATTTTCAAAAACACTTGAATAAATGTTTCATTTTCTATGCCTTCTAAAATAAGACATTTACTTACTACAAGAAACTGTATCATTTAAACTCATTATAACTGACATATTTTATGAATTATAACATAGATATTTAAGTAATTATATAAAATAACTCACATTTAGATGTTAAAGAGTTAATTTTCCTTCACATAGTCGCATTTGTATCTTTCAATTTCCTGGAAGAGTGTCATTCCTGAATCTGTGATGTGTCAGTGTGATATCTAGGTCAAAGGTGAGACTAGCTGCTTTCAGCTTCTCTGTGAGAATTCTGAGAGTTGAAGCTTTTGAAGTAGCTCATGGACACTGTGCATGAGACAGCCCACATCCCAGATTGTCTCTCTTAACATTTTGGTGGGAAACTTATTAAAAACTAGTGACAAACATTCATTTAGCAGTGTAAATGCATCTAAACATGACAAAACCTTCACAATGTATTTTACAGGTTATTACAGCCTCTATGTAAGTGAAATTAAGCCCAAAATTATTAATAAGTAATAAAACTCAATATTTTTGTCCCAACTCAATTTTATGCAAATCTTATTATTTACTGTGTCTATATGATCAAAAGCATCTCTATATATTAACAAAGAAAAGAAAAAGAGAGTAGAAAGTAAAAGGGTATAAGGCAGAAATAAAAAAAATGTAAGAGAAAGCTATAAGAAGTATATACAATGGAATATTACTTACTGTTTATATTAATAGAGTTAAAAATAAAACATATTATTTACTATTATTTAGTTCTAATTATTATTAGTTAAAGCATGACAGATTATTTACAAACAAGCATAAGCAGTGTAATCAAGAAAGTATAATTAGGAATAGCACTTGAAGAACATATAAACTTTTTACAAGGAATAAATATGTTATTATTCTATTAATCATATTCTCATTACTCTTCTCTCCCTGCCCTCCCCCACCCCTTACCCACTACATAATCTAAATAGAATGTCATTGTTTAAACAAAGAAAAGAAGAAAAGGAGAAGAAAAAAAAAGATAAAGAAAAAAATGTATCAAATTACTTTGCCTTACTTCTCCTTTTCAGAAAGAGAAACAAGTTGAATCACAACTTGCCATTAAATCTCCAGATATTTTGACTAGCTATGAAACAAAACATTTCTTTGCACACAGAGAATAACTTTGATTAAATCTTTTTCAAAATATTTGTTGCTTCTTGGAAATGCAGGAACTATATTTAAAAAGATTAATAATGAAATAAAATGATGAGAGAAAAAAAAAACATAGAACAGATCATTTGTTTTTTAGTCTCTTCTTCTTCTCTGAAGTCTTCCACGAAGTTTCAGTTGCCAGTCTCTTTAATGAAGGACTAGCCCATTCCATTTCTTCTATTTTATCCAAAATCTTATTTTTTCTGATAAACAGTAAGGCAGAGTCTAAGTCATCGAAAATTTTAGGACCATCAGGAAGGAAGATTTTAAGCTTGGCAGGAAACAGAAGGTATGTTTTAAACTGTGCTTTTTAAGCTCCCTTATTAGTGGCAGAAAAACTTTTCTTTTAGCTATTACCATGGAAGAATAGTCATTGTCAAAACGCACAGTTGTCTCATTAATCTTAACAGGAGCTTTAGCCCAAGCAGATTTAAGAACCATCTCTTTATCAAAAGATGATAGAAATCTAACTATAACTGATCTAGGATAGTTTTTGTTAGAGTTAGTATTAGTTATAGATCTATGTGCTCTTCGATACCAAAAGAGAATGCTTCTGGTAAGTCTAAAGTTTTAGGGAACCATGTTGTTAAAAAGAAGTAATATTGTTACCTTCAATATTTTCTGGCAGTCCAAAAATCCTAATGTTATTAAGCCTAGATCTATTTTCCAGGTCATCCAGCTTTGTTTGTAAATGTGTATTTTGTTTCAGCAGAAACTCAATGTTGATTTCCTCTTCTTGTATTCTATTTTCCATGTCATTCACAGCTTCTTCTATGCCTGTCATCTGGATCTTCTGTTGTTGCAGGTCTATATGTAACAAGTCTATTTGTTTTGTAGTTTTTTCTATGAAGGTGTCTATTTTAGTATCCATTTTATCCATCTTAGCAGTAAGTTGCTGGATTATAATTATCAGAGACTGAAGTTCTTTCTTGATGCTGGAGTCTTGAGAATTTGTCTTACTGGAACTCATTTCAGACTGATAAACTGACAGGAAAATTTCCAAAGTGATTTCTGACAGGAATATTGTTAAGATTTCCTTTCTTTTTTAAATATAGTTCAAGAACTATATAAAACAAACATATTTAGAAAGAAAATTACTTCAAAAATTAATTTTTTAAGTAATTAATTCCTGTCAGTGTAATGAAATTGGTGGAGCTGAAGAAATCTGCTGCTATCCTGTGTTCATCCTTGGCCACGCCCCCCTTCTCGCATTCGGAACAGTTCTCATGCTCAACAGTGCCAGGGGCAGACAGTACACCCAGTTTCTCTGCGTTTCTGCTACTAATTTTCTTAGCTTACTCTTTAAAATCCCATTATGCCTCTCTACTAGCCCTGCTGATTGAGGGTGATACGCACAATAATTTTTTAGGGAAATGCAAAAATGTTTACTTAACTGCTGTATGGTCTGATTCACGAAGTGTGTGCCATTGTCACTGTAGATCCTTTCCGGAATGCCAAATCTAGGGATGATTTCTTTAACAAGAAATTTGGCTACAGTCGTAGCATCTGGATTTTTAGTTGGAAAGGCTTCCACCCATCTGGAAAACATATCTACAATGACAAGACAAAACTTCTTATTTTCACATTTATTCAACTCTATGAAATCCATACAGATAGTATGAAAAACAGATATGGTGGTGTAGGGAAACTCCCTTGCTTGGGCTTTAATGCCCCTTGTGCATGATGTTTATTACAGATGTGGCATAACGAACAAAATTTTTTAGAATAATTTGCGAATCCATACGTCATGAACACTTGGTTCACCAGCTGTACCATCCCCCCTGTTGAGGCATGGCACTGCCCATGGCTCAACAAAGCTGCATATCTAAACAAATTAGATGGCAATATCGGTTTCCCTTCTTTAGAGATGTACAGCCCCTTTTCGAGAATTGCTCCTCGTTTTACCCATCTTTGTTTTTCAGCTTGCATAGTAAGTGTCTGCATTGTCTTTAACTATTCTAAGTCTAAAATTTCAGAGGGTTGTAATTCCTCATTCAAAAAAAATACTTCTGAAGCTGCCTGCTTTGCAGCTGTGTCAGCTCTCGCATTACCTTTTGAAATCCTGTCCTGTTGTTTGGTATGAGCTGTACATTTACAAATAGTTACTTTCTGAGGTAACTGAATAGATTCTAAAAGATCTAAGATAAACTGTGCATGATTGATTGGTTTGCCAGTAGATGTTATCATTCCTCGATTTTTCCACTGTTGCTCAAAAACATGTACAGTAGAAAAAGCATACTGGCTATCAGTAAAAATGTTCACACATTTACCCTTTGCTAAGATACATGCCCGTGTCAAGGCAATCAATTCTGCTGCCTGTGCAGATAAACTATGTAGTAATGATTTTGCTTCTATAATGTCTGTGTCAGAAACTACTGCATATCCTACTAGGTTCTGTCCTGCAGGACCCCTTTTGCATGAGCCGTCCATGTAGTATGTCACCTCAGCATCATCCAAGGGAAGATCCATAAGATCTTTTCTAGGCAGTGTCTTTTGCTCAATCACCTGCAGGCAGCTGTGTGGTGTGCCATCTGCAGGGGTTGGGAGCAAGGTAGAAGGGTTCAAAGTTGTACATCGTTCGATTGTCATATGAGGTTGGCTCAACAATATAGTCATACAGGAAAGATGCCTAGCAGGGGAAATATATGCTACCTTTTCTTGTAGTAAAATAATCGTGACTGCATGAGGCACTCTCAGTGTGAGAGGGTGGAACAACACTACTGAGGCCGAAGCCTGTACTGCCATTGCAGCTGCAACCACTGCTTGCACACAGTGAGGTAAAGACCATGCCACTGGGTCCAGTTGTGATGAATAATAAGCAATAGGGCGTTGCTTGTCCCCATGCTGCTGTGTTAACACTGATGTCATATAACCTTGCTTACACTCTACAGTTTGGAAAAAATGTTTATGATAGTTTGGTAATCCCAAAACTAATGAGGACGCTATTAACTGTTTCAGTTTGCAGAAAGCAGATTCTGCTTCTGGTGTCCATTGTAATAAATCCTGTGCTGCCATAGGCTTTTTATAAATCAGGTTAGTCACTGGTGCAGATTCCAAGGCATAGTTTGGAATCCAACTCCGACAAAAATTAGTCGTACCCAGGAAGGACATAATTTCCTTCTTGGTAGTGGGTTTTGGTGCTTGCAAAATCACTACTTTTCTGTCCTCACCTAATGTCCTACCTTCCTTGGATATTACATATCCTAGGTATTTAACTTGTTTTTTCCAAAGCTGCGGTTTATTCTTGTTTACTTTATGTCCTTCAGTGGCTAAAAATTATAATACCGCTATGGTATCCTCTTTACAATCATGCTGGGTGGGGGACGCCAGCAGGATATCATCAACATAAAGCAAAATCTGACTACCTCTCAGTGGGGTAAACCCCGCCAAGTTGCTTGCCATTTCTTGTGAGAATATTGTTGGACTTTCACAATACCCCTGTGTTAGTCGCGTATATGTATACCTTTTCCCCTGAAATGTGAATGCAAACCAATGCTGGCTGTCAGGGTGTATTGGTATCGAAAAGAACGCATTGCTGATATCTACCACAGAAAACTATTTCTGTTGAGGTTTTAAATCATTCAACAGGGTGTGTGAGTCTGGCACCGTAGGTGCCCTTGGTATTACTGCGTCATTTACAGTTTGTAAATCTTGGACCATACGCCATTCTCCATTCGCTTTCTTAACAGGAAATAAGGGTGTGTTACATGGTGAATCAGGAGATTCCACCAGCACCCCTTCCTTAAGTAAAGCTGCTATAATAGGTTTGATTCCTACCTCTGCATCTTTTCTTAAGGGATACTGTCTCTTTTGTGGTCTAAATGATGACTTTGGCATAATAGTAACTGGTCCCGCTGTAAAAAATAAGTCCTACATCTGATTTTCCTGCCAACCAGAGATTTTCTGGCATATTCTGTAAGGCATTCTCTTCCTCCTTCAATAGGAGTGCCAATCAGCTGTCCTTGCTAGACTGCAAGTGTACAGGTGGGTGGGTCTGAGTTATCCAATTCAGCTTCTGCATTTGTATTCCCTGTTCTGACAGTTCTAACTCTGTCTGTTTTTCCCATCTTGTGACTTTTTCTCCTAAGTCTACCCATTTTACATTCTTGTCCTTAGTTAAGCTAACATGTGGTAATCGATTAGACTTATAAAGTGCAAAGAACTCCTGGGGCAATGAACAGCTGGCTACACTGTTCCCTTCTGTGTCCCAGTACAGATTACATAATATCAATCTGTTTGCATGATTTCTAAACAATTCTTGCTCATATTCCTTATCAGGTCCTGGTGTATTACAATAATACAGAGTACAGTGCAACAAATGCTGTTTATCAGTGTCAAGGGAGGGGAACTTGCTGATGGCTACGTTCATCAACTCTTAGGTCACTGCCCCTGGACCAGTTGTAACCAAGTCCTGGCTGTACCAATAAAACATTTCACCCTCCGGTTGCACTGCAAAGGTATCAATTTGTCACTGTGCTTCCATACCCTGTATAGTCAGAACTACTGCTATACCAAATAGCTGCATAAGGTCTCTGCCCAAGAGGTTTACTTGGCATTTTGCAGATACAACAATTTTGCTTTTCTGGGTCAATCCTGAAACAGGATCAGTTATCACAATATTATGGGAGAGGGGCTCGCGATACAGCTGTCCATTAGCTGCTTTCACTAATATGTAATCAGGTGACTCTGAATTCTCTGGCAGTTTGGAGGGATGTTTCAGGGTCTGTGATGCCCCTGAGTCACACAAGAATCTGACTTCCCTCCCTTCTACCAGGAGTGTAACTTCTGGTTTCGTGTCTGCTAAATAGAGCTCTAAGATCAATAAAGCCAAATCCAATATTTAATTTTCTTCACTATCCATGACTTCTTGCACTTCCTTTATTTCTTCTGTCACATTCTCTACTCCCTCTATCACATACTCATTTGTCCTTTCTCTGCTATCCCCTTCTAGTGATTCCTGACTATCATATAGTCAGTCCTCACCCTTCTTATCCTCCATGGTTGCCTTCTTGTTTTTTTTGCAATCCCTTGCCAAGTGTCCTTTCTTACCGCATTTAAAACATTCACGCCTTTTCTTTCACCCTTTAAAGTCCTCTGATCGTTGATCAGATTGTTTGTTTCCCTGGGCATTTCTTTTGCCCTTTTTCTCGGACTGTACTACATATACTTCTGCTCCATCTTCTACAGAAAATACTTGGGCTTTCTTTTTCTTTTTGCTATTAAAGTGGCTTTCGGCATGTCTAGCATATTCAAGCAATAAGTGTAACCTGCTTGGACGATGATCTACCATGTGTTTTGTAATAAAGCTGCTTATAGGTGCAATACTGCCTTTCAAAAATGCATTCTTTAGCTGCTGCTCGTATGGGGAATCGTGTGTCTGATCTTCAGGAACCTGCATTCCACAATGGTTATTAAAACATTCTAATAGCCTGGCATAGTATCGGTCAATAGCTTCACCTTCCTGTTGGATGCATTGATTAATGAAAGTCCAGTCTGCCCTAGGCTTCCATTTCTCAGAGATTCGGTCTGTAAGACCTTTCACTCGGTTGTCTAACTCTGCGCTGCTATATGGGAGGGGCCTGAGCGCAATATCACGGGGATTCCAGTCGCCACTAATCATGTGCCAATCTGGTCCCACAATTTGTCTGACTACTTTTTAAACCTCTTCTCCATTTAAATTATAACTCAGCCTCATTCCTTGCAAATCTTCTAAGAACTTTCTAAAATTAACTTTTGGATGGGGAATTCCCTCAGTGGCTTTCCAGATGTCTTCCGGAGTCCAGGGTCTATACACTAGAATAGTTGGGTTCTGACCTTCTTGCCCTGCCTGAGGATTAGGCACTTCTATAAGTGGGCATATTTCTTCTTCACTCATAAATCGTGAATTTCTACCCATTTGATATAACTCAATGTCCCCTTTTGAGTTTCCTGCCCGTGTTCGAGACCTGGTCTCGACGGGATCTCTAATAAACGGTTTCGCTTTTGTAGTGTCTCTAGTCATAGTGACAGCAGGATATCGCAGGGGTGGACTAACTTGTTCACTTGCCTCATATTCTGGTAAAGGAGGCGGAGGGGCTGATGCTATTACTAAGTTATTGTCCTCCTTATCTAAAAGCATTGCTTTTGAATTATTACTCTTTTGTTCCCTTCGGTTTACTTCCTCAATCCACCTGTGCGCCTGAGGAATTCCTAATTGGCGTTGCTTTTTTACTCAACCTCTAGAATTAGTTTTAAGCTGTCTAACAAGTTTGACAAGTGAGGATTTTTCTAATTTACCATCAAATTCATACTTATTAACCCATTTTGAGTAGTATTTAATATTATCAGCACGCTGTGACTGCATGTATTTCACGTCTTCGGTTAACGGCGGATTTTGGGACCTTTTTGTACAATTATTACCCATTTTGTTCTACCCTTTCAATTGTTACGTAACTCCTTATTTTAACGTGGTACCAAGGATGATTTTATAGTCTCTTCAGAATGACTGCCTACCTGCTCTGTTTCCCTGATCTATGACAAGACAGTAATCTTTTCTGTCCCTGACTTATAAACAAAGTCTCTAACAGAACAAATACAAATCTAGTCCCTGATCTAAAACAGAAAAAAAGAAGGTAGAGTCACCTTACCTGAGCCTTCGTGATTGATCACCTGGTTCGAGTAAACCCATCCTTCAGTCGCAGATCAGAATGTGGCTGGCCTCTTTTGTATGACAATTCAGTCGGAGGACTTTTCAAATAAGAAGAACCGATGTGGTTTCTTCCCTGTACAGTTTCAAGCCACCTGGCCTGTCTGATCCGAGGCGAAGTGAAGGTTTCCGGTCCAAAGGACCAATCTGTCAAAGGAAAAAACTTCAAAGACCAATACACGTAAGTTCAGTTAAGGCACTTTAATTTACTTGCAGCAAGGAGACAAAAACATGCAAATACAAGGATTTGTCTAACTACTAACAGGAAGTATGTTAATTTTTATACTGTTTTACAAGACATGGCCTTCTAAGCTGATGTAATCAAACACAACTTTTAGTATTGTTCTACAGCAGATGTTACTTCAGATTTTCTGCTGACATGACTAGATTTGTGAGACACTTTTCAGAAAAACAACCTGGCCTTGGTGACTACTAATCCGTTTACAAGCGTCTATCGTGCAGTGTTACATTTCAAGTTACTCTTCTAATACAGATACAAGCAAATGCTGATTGCAGTTCATATTTTCAAGCAGGCTTTGTACTAATTATCTGTAACCTCTACAGCTGTGTATTTTCTCATGGCACAGCGGAACTTCTTGCCTAAGTTTCATACAAGTAGTATTGTTCTATTCATTATTTTCCTAATGCAAGCAGAAATCACCTGCTTCTCAGTAAATTTCCAAGGCATAAGCAAGATTTTAGCTAACAGTACAAGGTCAGAAAGCAACTGCAGTTTGTACAGATGTATGCAGTATGAAATAGAATAAATGTGTTAACCCTTTTCAAGTTCTAAATGCACTAAGCATATTGCTAATACACACATTAATACATATTTCTCTAACAGGAACATCCAAATAACATTTTATTTGAATGATTCTTTAATAAAAGGTTGCTACTCAAGTAGGTCCACGTAGGCTGCGTGGTTTTCGTGGTTCATGGTGGGGGACCTATAGCTAACAATGATATGGAGGGGTCTTTCCTACATTTAGTTGGACTTGAAGTAACTCTAGACAGTTATACTGTTTAACCAGTCTAGAGGTGTATGTCTTTAATGAAGATGGGTACTCCTCCTTTGTTTTTTCACGTTTATTGTGTGGTCTGAACATGTGGAAGGCATTGTAGCTCTACCTGTCCGGGGTGCTCTCTGAGGCCTTGAACCATGTCTCTGTGACTGCGCAAACATCAGCATCTCCATGGTGAAAAGTGCTTAAAGTTAGTGCAGTTTCTTATTTAGACTCCTAGCATTAAGCAGCATAACCCTGAGTTTGTTTCTGGAGGATATTTTTACGTCAGGAATTTTGTTCTTATAACATTGCCTAAAGAGGCACTATGGAGGAGATAAGTACCTTTCCCAGCAGCCTAAAGCCTAGAGGCAACAGCTGAAGACCATCTCTGGCAAAAAAGCATGGTCTGTCAAACATATCATCCCAAGCTGTCAGATATTGAATCCCCTGGATTGACATCAGAGGCTAAGCCAATTGTTAAACTCAATCATTTTTTGTTTGTATTGTGGCATCATCCTGGGTGAGGTAAGAATGCTGCAGACACATAATCTGAAAGATCCATCATGTCTGTCTTCATATAGTCCAGTGAGGTATGGCTCAAGTCATTCACTCCAACATGGACTATGACAAAGTCATAATAGTATTTGTTGTTTTTCAGACTTGAGTGCGTGTGTGATTTGGTGGATCCTGGCACCAGACAGGCAGCTGACCGTAACCTTCTCCTTGTCCAGACTAGTGAAGGGGACATCTGTGTGTCTCACTATGGAGTCACCTATGACCAGGACATTTGGTTTAGATATTTTTCGACTTAGCGGCTTATTGAGTGAGACACTGATGCATATGTTATTATGTGTAGTGGGTGCTGTTGAGACCGTATTGTGTGCAGGAGGTTTGTGCTTGGGAGGTCTTTGCTCTTGTGGTATATTTCCAGTGAGCAACTCCATGTATGTGGGTTTATGTGTTGTGTGCTTGGTATGTGTGGGAGGTGGAGTATGGGTGCTGACAACTTGGTTGGTATTTGGTATGTTGCTATGTGAGAAAAGGAGAGCATTGATTCCAGATTCATAGTACAGATACATCTCTTACATATTGTGTTTGCATGTTTTAGGAGTAGTAGGTTGTCTGCATACATGAGGCAATTGCTACATTGCCTCAGTATGGCCATGTCAATGAGGCTGGCCAGAGAAACAGTGTGAAACTGATTTTCCATTATGCCAAGTGTATTCTGTAATAATTGGTGGAGAGTGGGTTAGATGGACTAGGTTCAGTTGTAGGACTAGTAAAATCAGCTAATCTATGGGAAGTTTAGAGGTAGAAACCTGCACCTGTGCCTCAAAAAGTTCATCTGGGTTGATCTCTGGGCAGCAATGCGCAACTTCATTGCACACCAAGAAGCAGGGCAGCTTAGGAGGGTTCCCTAGCAATTATCTAGGGAAAATTTGACTTTTTAATTGTTTGCGTCTATACACAGCAGTGCTAACCCCCATTGAACAGTGAGCAGCTACGCGCAAATGCTGTGTTTAAATATCACCTAAGTACAACAGTTTTCACACAATCCAAACAATAGGAAAGCCCAAGACTGAGCCTTGTTCCAACAATTCCCAACTCAGATGGTTCCTTGACCACAATCATCTGCCACAAGGGTACAGGATGGCCCTCTTAATGTAAGATGGCTGGCTTTAGTACTCAAAAAATCCCAAACAGTCCAGGTTCAGCAAGTCTAAATCTAGCCTATGCTATAAATTGTTCAAGTACTGTAAATAGGCAGTGCAGAAAACACAGTCACAAACAATTAAAACAGTTTAAAGTAGGTGGCAAAACAGTTGCAAACAGTTTAAAAAGTGTAGTAGAATTCACAGGATGCCTTGGATTTCATTCAGATTGACTTCAGATCTCTGGCTAAGGAGGCCAAACTTTGAGCAGCTATGGTAAACTGAGCACAAACCCCAGCAAATGCTGTCTTTAAGTATCAGCTAAGTAAAACAGTTTGCAAACAATCTGCAAGTGATTATTATTATTATGATTATTATGATGATGATTATTATTATTATTATTGTCATTATTATTATTATTATTATTATTATGCAAGTAATTACTCAAAAGTGATTTCTCTGAGTTTCAATGACTGCAACAAACTCACACCCTATAGGCAGATTCCAATATCATATACAAATGTTCTGGCAAAAGTAAATGACCTCCAGTCCTGCCATAGTATCACCTTGACAATGATCTTCTCATTTCTGCAGACTTGAAGCTCCGGGGAAGGTAAAGGCATTGATATGATTATATCCAATAGTGCTCCCCCAACTACAATTCCTGATAGCTAACTGCCTTAGCACTCTAATTGTTACAGTCCTAATCTAGCCATATCTACTATATAAGAATAGCAAACATGCCAGCAAATGATACAAACTCTGCACACCTGGATAACATTTTGTTAAATTAATTCTAAATAAAATGTGCCTTTGTCTCTTTTTACTTTCTTCTAGTATTCATGGCTAATTCAGAGAACTTACATGACATGAATTTCAGTTTTGCTCACAATATTCATTATATAATTACCATCTCTCATAACTCAGGCAATCTAAATCATGAACTAGTGAAATTCATAAAATATACACCCCTTCACCACACAACAGGCAATGCAGCTGTTATAAGATTCCTTTCAGTTAGTTAGTTAGTTAGTTAGTTATTCATTCATTTTTACTAATGACCATGTTACACACCCAAAACTGTAAATCTTTTTACAAAGGCAAACTGCACAAAAGAAGATACACAATATTCATAATTAGATGGTATACAAGTGGGGCTAATGAACAAATACAAGCTGTCAGCTTTGTCCTCTACTGCCACAAAAGCAACAAAATCTCCACGATATCCATTACTTAATCTTATACCACACTGAAATAAATTAAAGGTTTACTGCGGTGTTTATCTTAACAGCACTGGAGTGAGGCCATCCATTCTGCATTTATAGGTTCATATGTAAGTACTAGGCCAGCTGCCCTTGCAGGCCATTTTAAGCCTAGCTAATTTCTCTTTATTTTTCTCAATTGGTTATAGATTGGCCTTACCCATCCCATGGTTGATAATTATATATTACCCCTAATGAGAATAACTGGGATCGTACCATAAATAATTTGAGGGGACCCATGAATGGGATAAAGCATTTAGGAGCTGCATATCTCCAATAGTAGTACAGGGGGCAGTCTTGGGGTAAATTTTCTGTTTCCCATCCAAAGTTGTGCTTGAAAATGGACAGGGAATGAACTTTGTCTTATAAGGATGGGGAGTTTGTTCCACAGAAATGGTATCCTCTGCAAAATATACCTCTCCCTCCAAATTGTTCTGTTGATGTTGCAGAAGAGGTTTAGATCTCCTAGACAGAGTATTTATGATGACATTTGACCTGCCAATGTACAGTAAATCCATTAGTAATGGGTCAGAGGATGCCTTGTATGCCAGATACAGGTCACCTCTTAGCAGTCTTTAAGATATCAAGTATAATGACAGGGCTTTGAGTCAGTCCATGTAGGGCATGTTGTTGAGGCTTTATATCCTTTTAGTAAGGTATCTCTGTAGACGTTCCAGTTGTTGTATGTGTCTGGACAGATACATGCCAAAGGGGTCATTATATTCAATGAGTGGCCTAATGATTATTGAGTAAAGGGGGACAATGACATCCACAGATCTAGACACAATCCCTTTGTTTATATACTGTGCAATGGAGAAGGACTGTCTTACGGCAATGGGCACAGGTTGGTCAAAAGTTAGGTCACCTTCCACATAAGTTCCCAATCCCAAACAACTAGGTCACCTCATAGGGGTGTACTGTCAATGTGGAAGTTCCCTGGGGTAGATGACTTTCTAAAGGATACAATAATGCATTTTTGGAATTTAGTTCCAGACCATGATTTTGACACCTGTTATTGATTTGAGACAAACCTTCCTGCAGTATGGCTAACTACTTTAGGAATCAATGACTGCACCTAGCTTGCAGTCATCTGCAAACTTAGTCAGCCAAAGCCCTTTGGTATTGACTTTTAATTCAGAAAAGTAGATGCCAAATAGGAGAGGTCCCAGAACAGAACCCTGGGGGACTCCACTGGTGACTGGTCTCTTTGTGGATGTAATTCCGCTTATTTTGATTATCTGTGTCCTGTCTTTGAGCTACTGCATTTACCTCTACAGTGTACTCCATCACCTATTCATATGCTGATTTTTTTAATACTTAAAGTCTTTCAGCACTTGAAAGTCTCTCTCTTGTGTACCAATTTGTCCATTTTCTTCCTATTTGTAATCTATCTATTATCTGATACATACTTTGCCATTACTGTCCTCTCTTCAACTACCTCTTTATTTACAGCTAATAATTTTGAATGGTCTGTATATCTTTTGACTGTTTCTTCTGTACTATGAAATAGACCTAATGCACTACATAAACTCATTCTGTATTCCAGGTTCATGTGTTACAGGTGTAAATATACAATTCCCAACTAACACTAATTCTCCTTCAGCTCATTTTTGTCAGGGAAATGTGCATTTTATAATGACAATTGGGCAACTACTTTCAATGAATGTATGGGGCCTGTCTCTTATTCCATGCATGCTTTATAAAAGCATGGCATTGATAGATTTCCCCAAAACATGCTTTTATGTTGTATGGGTTATGAAACACTCAGTAAGATGCAAAATGCAACATTCTACTTTCCACCCGTTTTGTACAATGGATGTCATTTCTAGTCACCAACAGACTGTTCACAATGCAATGTAAATATAATTTAATGCCATTTTCACCTATATAACAAAACATTTATTGTATTCTAATGTGAGACATCCATCACTGAGGAGAAGTGATAGCCACAGATATTAGTGATGCAGTGCATCGTGGGTAATTGTATGCACATTCATAGGTTCATAGGTTCATACTAGGCTATCTGCCCTAGGGCATTTATAAGGCTAGCCAGAGTGTGTTTGGCTTTCGCCACCCATTTTAAATTAATTTTGCTATGCCCTTTTTCGAGGTTAGTATACTGTTCCTCTGTCTAACAGTGACACAGAAGTGATACCCGGGGTAAACCTACGATCTCACATCCACTCATCAAGATTCCTCTTGAAGAGAGTAAATGAGGGACTCTGCCTAACCTGGAGTGGGATTTTATTCCAGAGTGAAGGGAGCCTCTGGGTTATGAATCTGTCCCTCCAGCATGTCCTATTTATTTCAGTGCTGAGGTTCAAGTCTCTCGAGCGCGTAGCTCGATGGGATTTGGATATTCTGAGGTGCAGCATGTCCATTAATTCCGGGTTGGACATGGCTTTATATGTCGGGCACAGATTGCCTCTCAGCAGGCGGTATGACACTGAGTAGAGCTGGAGTTTCTTTAACCGGGCAGCATATGGCATCTGTTTGAACCCTTTGATCCTCTTGGTGAGGTACTTTTGGGGTCTTTCCAGTTGCTGCAGGTGTCTGGTAAGGTACATCCCAAAAGGGGCATTGTACTCAATTATGGGCCTGATGAGGGATGAGTAAAGAGGCACGATGACCTCCCCTGATCTAGATGTGAATCCCTTCATGATTAGGTGGGCTATATAAAATGATTTCTAACCACTTTGGCCACATGGTTGTCAAATGAGAGATTGCTATCAACTTGGGTCCCCGGGTCCCTAATTACTTCTTCTGTACTTAATGGATTACCACCTATGTGGTAATTTATGGGCACTTTGTTTCTGCCAAAGGGGATGACTATACACTTTTTGGTGTTTAGCTTGAGGCCATGGCTCTGGCACCAGTTGTCTGTTTCTATGAGGCCCTTTTGAAGGATGCTTGTGTTGGCTGGAGAGTCGATTATGGCGCCCAGTTTGCAGTCATCTGTGAACTTGGTCAGCCACAGTCCTTCCGTGTTGGCCTGTACCTCCGAGAAATATATACCGAACAAGAGAGGTCCCAGGACTGAGCCTTGTGGGATGCAACTTGTAACTGGTTTGGAGTCTGACATGGCTCCAGCAATTCTTAACAAAGCCGAACTGGGTAGGATCCAGTGTCTGTATGTCCCCAATATCTTTATTTATGAGGTCCATGATGATCCTTTGCATAGCTTTGCAGACAAAGCTAGTCAGGCTTATGGGGCGATAGTTTCCAGGATCCATTGAGGCACCGCCTTTGTGGAGAGGGACCACTGTTGCTGTACGCCACTCTTTGGGTACATATCCTGTAGTAAGTCTGAGATTGATCAGTAGTTTTATGTTTGGGTTTAGCTCTTCTTGGAGTTCATGTAGGACGCAGCCTGGGACACCATCTGGTCCCATTGATGCTGTGTTTTTTGCTTTGGAGAGGGCGGCTCTTACCTGAGCATCTGTGATGTCAGGGGGGCAGCACTCTGCTGGGATAGATATTTGCCCTTTTGGTGGGGGGGGAGTTTGCGCTGAATCTGTCAGCTAGGATGTTGGCAATGTCTGTGGGTTTGGTGTATTTTTTGTCATTTTGGACTAATTCTGAACATATCTGGGAATTCCCACCCAGGTTCCTAACATAACTGAAGAAAGCCTTGTGATTATCCTTAGTGTCCTGTGCAATTTTTCTCTCGAAGCTGGCCTTAGATGATTTTATGAGTGCCCATAGTTTTTTGCTAATACTGATCAGAGATGCCTTCCCTTTTTGGGATTTTGCTCTATCATGTAGTAGCTTCCTCCTTATATTGTATAGTTTGTTTATGGCTGTGGTCCACCAGACACGACATCTGCCTTTGGAGGACTGGGTCTTGCTTTTATTTGGGATTGCATGATCCATGCATTCCTGAAGGTGTTCATAGAATGCGTTTATAAAGGATTCTGCAGTCTGGGCCATATATTCCACAGGCCCGGGGGCTTTGAAGGATTCAACCTCGGTTTTGAGGAGTGTGAAATTTGCTTTAGAGAAGTTTTCACTTGGTTTTCTGGGCAGGGGGTGGGGTCGGGATGTGAATATCCAGTGAGATTAGTTTATGGTCTGATCTTACCAGTGAGGGATACACTTCTGGTCTGGAGCATAGAGTCCCCATGTTGGTGATGATCAGGTCCAGTGTGTTTTCCCCTCTTGTGGGAGTGGTAACAAGTTGTTCCATAGCATTTGAGTTTATAAATTCTAGGAACCTTTGGGCTAGGGGTGTTGGAGCTAGAGTAATGCTCCCAGTCTATGTTTCGGTAGTTGAAGTCGCCCAATATAATGGTGTTTGGAGAGACCTTCATATTTTCCAGTGTTCTCAGGAAGGCCAAGTGGGGTTCCTGGGTTTGGGAGGGTGGTCTGTAGCAGGCTATAAACTGGAAGGCAGTTTTACCCACTGTTAGTTGCACATGGATAGTCTCTGATGCTTCGTGCTGTGCCATCAACCTGGAGGTGTGGGTATCTTTGACGAATATTGATACCCCCCCTCCTTTTGTGGTTCGGTCCAAGTTTTGGGGCCAAAAAGCATGGTATGAGGTATAACCTGGTAGTGCTGGGGTGCTCTCGGGAGCCTTGAACCAGGTTTCTGTTACTGCACAGATATCAATGTTCTCAATGCTAAGGAGAGTTTCGAGTGCGTGCATCTTGAGGTTTAGACTTCTGGCGTGGAGTAGCATTACTCTTAGTTTCTTATCCCTTGTGATACCTATGGAGGTGGGTTTGTCTTTTGAGCCTTGCCTAAAAAAGGCACTATGGGGGTAGCAAGAGCCTTTGCCAATATCCGAAAGTCCAGGGTGACAGGTGCAAGCCGTCCTTAGTGAAGCATCGTGGCTTGTCGAGCATGTCATCCCAGGCTGACAGGCATTGGATCCCCTTTGAATGACACCAATACTTAAGCCAATTGTTAAAATTAATCATCTTGTCTTCATATTGTGGCATGATTCTTGGTGAGGGTAAGATGCTACTCAAGGTCAGGGTCATACCGGCCTGGGCTACATGCTCAGAGAGCTCCTCTATGTCTCTTTTCATGTAGTCCAGGGAGGTACGTCTCAGGTCATTCACACCAGCATGGACAATGACTGAGTCATATTTGTACTTGCCTTGGAGTGA
This sequence comes from Protopterus annectens, assembly GCF_019279795.1. Taxonomy (NCBI): domain Eukaryota; kingdom Metazoa; phylum Chordata; order Ceratodontiformes; family Protopteridae; genus Protopterus; species Protopterus annectens. The sequence continues at coordinate 343,717,707 of NC_056748.1, read as the reverse complement.
CCTGAGTGCTTGTGTTATGTGGCGGATCCTAGCGCCCGACAGGCAGCTCACCGTGACCTTCTCCTTGTTCAGCCTGGTGAGCGGGACGCCAGTGTGCCTGACGATAGAGTCACCTATTACAAGTGTATCAGGTGTGTTGTTTAGCCTTAAGGGCTGTGACTGTTCGGCACACTGGCTTTTTGAGCTATGTGTTGCATGTGTTTTGTTTTGGGGTAGCGGTTGCTTGGGTGTCTGCTTTGGAGGTCTCTGCTGCTTAGGCAGATTTTTATTTAGAGCCTCCGAGTATGTTTTTGTGTGTTTATGTGTTTGGTTTGCTGTCGTGGTAGATCTATGTGAGACTGGAATTGTAGTGAGTGTAGTTTCCTTCTCCTCCTGACTGGTTACGCCAGTACTGAGTTGAGAGAGCTTAACCTCCAGTTTGGCTATATGGTTGCATCTCTCACATGTGTTGGAATTTGTTGGGAGGAGGAGAGGTTTGTCTGTGTACATGAGTCAGTTGTAACATTGCCTCAAGATTCCCAGATTCACTAGCTGGACTGGAGAGGAGATTGACAACTGACCTTTGGACATGCTAGAATAGTATTGGGAATTCCTTTATAATTGAAAAAAGGGCCAATGGGGAACAAGGTACTCAAGGGGAGTTTGTGAGGGTGTAGTGCTTTTAATTTTTTAGTGCTGACTTAGTGAGCAAGTGCCAGGTAACTTAAATGCAATGTGTTACAGGTAACTTAAATGCAAAAACAATAAACAGTAACTTCCAAAGCCAGGATCTTAGTTAAGTATTTTCTCACTTATAAGACATTTTACAGATTAAGTACACATTAAAATATATCAGTGTGCTATTTGGTTTATAGTTCAAACATGGTGCAGACTCTTCAAGCAATGCTGTAGAACTAGCACATTCAAGTGTTAGGCTTCTTACTGAGAATTATTTCCTCTGGATCAAAGCCCTTCTTGAACTGTTTAGAATTTCTGAGGCTGAAAATGTAGCTGGGTGTAATAGTAAAGGTGTTATAAAGTGTTCAAATAACATTCCTCAGTGATGTATTTGCCTTTTTATGTAAGATGAAAGCACACTGGTGACATAATTACCTGTCAAACTCCTAAAGCATGACTGCCCTAGCCATTAGCCACAGGCTGATATATACACTTTAATAACTCTGAAATAACTAGATTTATAGGAAAGGTAAAAGCTCATTCACGTTAGCCTTTTGTGGGTTTTCAGACATTAAAAATTTCTCATTAAGAGAGCTTCCCCATTGAAAAGGACTGCATGACATTAAAGGGTCTCGAGTTATGAAACACTGAGAAAAAGCTAAGATTGTTAGGCTTTAGACAAATGATTTAAGTTCATTTTTCATTTAGGTAACTATGTGCTTTACTAAGATTTGTCAAACCTTCACACACTCATATACTCACAAGCACAATGTATATATATATATATATCTCCTTTTTAGATCAAAAGTTTAAACTCGTATGGTACAAAATATTTTTATCTGCACAGCAGTTAATTATACCTCTGTGCAATGTCTAAATGGCATAACTGTATGGTTCTTCAACTGGAAAAATGTCTCAGTGAAATATTTCAAATTAGTCGAAGTGAAAAATAAGGAAACACAAAAGATAAGTATCAGATGTTAAGCCTTCTATATCCTTTGGATTATTGATCGGTAGATATTTCCTAATCTGAAGTAATTACTTATATACATTGATTTGCCCTCCATCATGTACTTATTTCATTAATTTAATTATATGTTGACTGGACAGATGGCACCAGAGCCAAATAAACCTTTTAGCCATAATCTAAGCCATCTGACAGTAGCTCAGATATAAAAGGAATATCTGAGAAAAGCCAGATGTAAGTTTAAATGCAATAGGAGCGTAGCTGCAAATTGGATTGCAGCAACCTTATCAGAAATGCACTATGCTAGGCAGTATAACCAGAGGAAGTCAGTGGTAGTGAATCTGCCATTAGTGCCTGGGCACTGTGCTTATTCCAGCAGCCCAATAGGGGATCATATTGAACCATGTTGTCTAATATTAGCAACAGAAAATCAAAACAATATGCTTCTCTAATCTGCACAATTGGAAAGCACCCACAGAAAAGAAAAAAGAAAAAAAACTTAAATATGACAATAACCTACTTTACATTAGCTATGGCATAACATAATGCAGTACTCTGCCTTGTTTCCAGAGTCATAAGAGTAAGCCTTCACAATCAATACTCAATTTCCTGAAGTTTCATATCGATTCACCGAGGGGTAGCTTAAAGGAATCCTCCAATGGTGACAGGGGATTGATGACAACCTGTTTAGTTCAATGTGACCAGGTTAAGGATGTTCTTACTGCTGTTTGTGGGGCATTTGCCTTGATGTAACTCTACTGCTGTGTTAATAGGGTCATGGGTGTTTACTAGGCTAACGACCACAAGAGCCTTTTTAAGCCTAACCATGCATCCCAAATCTCTCACAAGTTCTGATACCCTTGATAAGTCTAAGCAGGGGGTTGGGAGATTAACCATTTACAGGTTACCTGTGTCCATTAGAGACATAGGTGCCAAACCAGGTTTTACTTTGAAATATGTAGCGACTGATTTTGAATTGTTTGGACTAGATATGTTAGGTTATGCTTTGTACATGGTGTGCATTTATATTTTTGTAATGGTCTGCTGCAAAGGCTGTGTCAGAACACATTATTTCTTGAATCCATTTTGAAACTATTTGTTTACTCCAGTGATCACCATTGTTTCAAAAATCAGAAATATTTGGATGAAGAGCGCACAATCTTGGGAAAAAATCAGAGACATACCTGAAAATCAAGGACAGTTGAGAGCTGCAAGAGTACTTTTGCTTCTCAGTACTTCTTTTTATTTGACTATTATGTTCCTCCCGCATAAACTTTAGATGCCTAGTCATTATGTTTAAAAATGCTAGTATTTGCCCTGTTTTACCATTGGAATAAATATCACTGCATCTAATCATGTCATTGCAGTTCTGATCCATTTTCCAATCCGCAGCTGAGTATTTCAGCATTAGGAGACCCAACACAGCACACACATTTTAAGTAAATGCTGCGCCACTATTTTTCCCTGTCACTGTGTACTTTTACTAAACATCTAGTCAATCAGGTTAACATGAGCATATCTAACCTTCAGGATTCAGCTTTTTACCTACATATTAATCAGCTCATTATACAACTGAGGTTAAAATAGTTCCTCACAGGATAAGTCACTGTATCACATTTTTGGAAATCAGATTCCCTGAAAATCCTACTGTACAGAAAACCAATACACAGAAAAAACTAAATATTTTTTTTTTCTAGGGAGGTGTGGCCCGCCTTTAACTCTCACTCCACAGTTACTTAACCACTGTTAGGGTGTCACGTTTTTAAGAAATAGCTGTTTGACATGTTACTGCAGTCTCATTCTTAATGGTCTGTTATTAGCAGAACAGCTGATTTCCTAGACTTTAGTGAAACATACCATAGAATCAGAATTCATTGAACCTGATTTGCCAGATAAATAGGTCAGTATGTATTTGTCCTCAACATAACAATCACTAACTCACTTCTAAATGAAAGGTTGTTTGTGCTTTAAGAAGGGTGAATTTTGGCACAATGCTTAAAGTACATGGTTTGATTCTGTATTTGAGTTATTTGCTATGCTTAAAAACTGGCCCTTCAGGGCAGTTAGCGTAACATTCACTTATGAACCTATGAGTAATACTACATTGATATTTTAAACGTAACCTATTATCTGGTACCAAAGTTACATGTTTAGACAACTGCAATGGATTTATAGCAATTGTACTACTAAGACTGAAAGAAAACTCCTGCCCTTTTCTTTCCTTTAGCTTACTTAGACAGCCTCCATCATATAACCTTAGATCTCATAGCCATTAGTGGCATCCCTTATAAGCAATTAAAACCAGACTCCAGTGCTCTAACCACTCCCTTTTCACCCTTGAACCCAAGCTCTGGAGGAATCATCCCTCAAATCTTAAAGACCTCAATAACTATGCCTGCTTTCAGGCACAACTTAAAGAACATATCACAGCACAAGCTGTTTGTAAATACTCTTCTTCCATAACCTAGTCTCCCTAATCTCCCACACATATGCGTATCATTTTTGCTATAGCATCTTTTCTCTAACTCCTAACATGTCACTACTCTAAATGTTGTAAACATTATACATAGTGGTGTGTGCTGACTACTTCTTAAATCATTTTTTCTGTTGTATATTAACTATACCTTTGCTGTTAGTGTGCTCATTTATTGTATAAACTATTTTTTTTATTTTTTCCATTTGATGAGTGTTCAAATTCTGGGCTGAAGCTGGTCCAATAGGATCAGTGCTCTACCCCAGTTAACAAATTGTATAAATAAATTAATAAATAAGACCAACAGTCTGCCCATGAAAGTATCTTATATTATTTTATTTTGCTTTTGTTTGCCAGGTTTGTCCACCTGAATTTAGTCAAAAAACCCTTTTCAGTGGAGGCCTTGGGAGAAAAGCTTCAACATATTATAGTCATTTTTAAACTCACATTCAGTAATGTACACGAAAATACATTAAGTAATATATACTGACAATTATGCATACATTTGTTTGTTCGATTACATTCATATGAAAACAGAGACAACTCTGACAGTTTAGAGAGTGGACAAACTGTACATTAAACTCTGATTGGACAGCGAATGCTCTCCTGCAGGGTGTTTAGGTAACGTCCACTGAAAAAATAGTCCAACACTTCATGGCAGTATATTAAGGTGCTGTGAAGCTTGAACAGTTAAGAAGCAAAGGGCCACCATTTTTACAAGCACTAAACAAGGCTTTACTGTATAGTAATTATAAAAATAAAAAAAGAACTATATTTCTTTTCTACTGACATCTGAGCTACTTAACTGAACCATGGTCCTTTATAAATAACAGTAATGGCAATTTAAATATGATAATTAAAAACAACAGAAGTAATACTGTTTTGACATCCATCTTGCTCCTCACTAAACTGCTGCAATTCTCTTCAACCATATACCATGCAATTTAAGACAAAAAAAAGACCAGATCTTGTACAAGACACATTTGTGTGTGTGCGTGTGAGTATATGCTTGCTTGTGTGAGAGTGTCAGTGCGAGTGTGGAAGTGAGAGATGCAGACAGAGACAGTGCTGACTGCAAAATGCAGTACAGGTGACTGTTGCATCAGTATGCATTTGTTTAAAATAAAAATCTTAATCTCTTAATGTTAAACACTATTCACTAACTATATTAGTTAGCTATTTGTCTAAAAAGAAATGTGCAGTACTACATAGCAATACCTGGGACAGTTTTTTTCTTTTGTGGGGTGAAGTGGGAAGAATTGAAATTGCACGCATAATGTATTTTTTCCTTTTATTTGCTTACAATGCAATGTATGATGATTTCTTCCTCAAAAAACTTGTTAATTGCTGTGTGTGTGTTCTCTCTATGTTTATGAATGGGGACTGCCTGTCTGTCTCTTTCTGAATGTGTGTGTGTTTTATGTATGTATACCTGTCAGGGTTTTTGAATGTGTTTTATATGCGTGCGTTTGTGTGTGTAAATATTAAATATTTACAAAACTAATATCCTGGATGCAAAATACTTCCTCAAAACAAATTATATGTATTATAGAAAGTTTGAAACATTAGCTGGAGGAACTAGTTTACATGAAAAATAAAGTGCAACAGTATCCTCCAGGGTGTGTTTATTGTGGAAATAACACCATTCTAGGGGTATACAAACAACCATGGGTGTGCATTATTTCCACAGTAACACACACCCTGTTTGGCATTACTGCTTGCATAAAAGATACTTGTACATTAGCAGATGTTGAACATTAAGCATTTGTAGAGGTATATTCATAGGTTTGTCAGCTAGATAACACAGTATGTGAGCAGAGCTTAGGAAAGTCAAAGAAATGAAGGTGAGGGAAGGAACTAGGTAGGGCAGAAAATGTTAATATTGTAGTTAAGAGGTGAGGTATAAATCAGGTTCAGAGACAATTATATATATGGCTACCTTAAGGTTTATATTAAAAGTATAGAAGCGGGGATATGCCGTGTCACAAAACAATGTATATAGCTGGGAGGTACTAGCAAAACTTTTCAGGTATTGCTGAAGACTGGTTGGGGGCATAGGATTCTGAATAAAGAGAAATGGTTTGACACCATGGCAAGCTGAAGATAGGTTCACAGGTTCATTCTAGGCTAACGGCCACCAGGGTCTTTATAAGCCTAGCCGTGCAACCCAACCCAGTTTTGTCCCAGAGTTCCTTGGATGCCTATATGCTGAGGTATGTTAGTAGAGAGGTAGCTAAGGGATATGTGGGGGGATATGTTAGTGGGGATTAATTTACTTACTTTCTTGATCCCATCCATCAGAGACATGGTATCCAGGCTAGGGATTAATTTGTGATTTCTTATCAAATGATCAAAGTTTCTTTGGGACAGGGTCAGGGATGAACTCTGCATCACATAAATGGGGAGCTGATTCCACAGTGTGCAGATCTTTTGAGACACAAATTGGTCCCACCAGCAGATTCTATTTATGTCAAAGACAAAGTTCAGGTCCTTGGATCTAGTTTTTCTGGTGTTGTTTTTCTCATGAATGTGCAAGAGATTCATCAGAGCTGGATCCAATGACACCTTATATGCTAGGCATAGAGCGCTTCTCAGTAACCTATAGGAAACTAAGTACAGAGACAGGACCTTAAGGTGATCGCTTGGTGAGTAACCTTTGAGGATATTTCAACTGTTGCAAGTGCCTGGCCAGGTGCTTTTCCAAAGGGCACTATAATGTATTGATTTGCATTGTGTGTTAATACATGGCTTTCATACCAATCATTTGTTTGTGTTAGACCATCTTGTAGGATGTTGGTATCATGGGGGAAATCTATGATAGATCCCAATTTACAGTCATTTGAGAACTTGATGAGCCTGAGGCCTTTGATATTACACGAGTCCCAAGAAGTAGATGCCAAAAAGGTGCGAGCCCACCACAAAGCCCTAGGGTACTCCGCTGGTGACCAGTCTCTTGGTGGAATTGGTCTCACCAGTCCTGACTTTCTTGGTCTTATCTGTTAGCCAGCTGGCAATCCACTGAGTTATGTAGAGATTTATGCCTACTTCTGAGAGTTTGTCTGCAATACCTGAGTGGGGTATTTATCAAACACCTTGGTCAGGTCACTGTAGGCAGGATGCACCATTTCCCCTCATCCACAGCTATGGTGACCCTCTCGAAGAAGTCTTCCAGATTAAGTAGGTAAGACCTCCACTTACCAAATCCAAACTGGGATGAATCCAGTGTCTATAGATTGTTAGTGTCCTTGATGATTATTTCCATGATAATTAATTTCATGGCTTTGCATATTAGACTCGTCAGACTGATGGGTCTGTAGTTCTCAGGATCAGTTGATGGTCCAGCCTTATGAAGAGGGATGGCCATTGCAGTCCTCCATTCACCTGGCATGTAGCCTGTTTTGAAGCTGTAGTTGAAAAGTTCAAGTGGTCCTGCTAGGTCATGTTTTAGGCTATTTAAGAGGCAATCAGGGATATTGTTAGGGCACACTGGAGCAGTGTTTTTTGCCTTAATGAGCACCTCCAGGACCTGCTCCATGTTGATAGTTGGGGGTAGGTGTTAGAAGCAGGGGTAGTGGGCAGTGGTGAAGTTAGAGCTAAATTTATCAGCCAGTAAATTTGCTATGTCACTCTGGTCAGTAATTGTTATGCCATTTACTAACAGTTCTGCACACTCCTGAATATTGCTTTAATATTGCTGCACACTCAAGTGTGCTAGCTTGCACTGCATTTGAATTGTTTTTCCTGCTGTTTTAGCTGCTTTTCTGTAAAAAAAAAACAAAAGTTCAAAGCTTGTTTCCCACCTTTCCTGTAACTTGTCTAGTCCTGATACAGATTTGCTGTATCCAGGACTGTTTGTAAGCTTCTGAGCCCCCCCCCCCCCAAGCCTTTCTGTGTTGGAGGGAAGCCTTCTAGCTTATCAGTGGGAGTGGTAAGCACTAGGTAACCTGTCTACCACAAGAGGAGTGGTTTCTGGCCCAGAAATTGTAGTTTATTGGCTGTTTGGACAGTTTTTCCATCCCTTTCAACTTTCTGGTTTAAAAGCTCGTGTTTGCATGGGCTTGCACTTATTTAAGCTCGGTGCAGCGGCACCGAGCTGAGGTAAACTATTACTGGTGAGAGAAAGTCTGCTCTTCAGTTTTTCCCATAGATCTTGCTAGTTCTTTCTCTCTCTCTCTCTCTTGCACTTCAAATAGCTTAATCGCTTTGCACTTCCAACATTTTTTGTAGCAATTATTGTAGCACACCTAAATGCCATCAGAACAAGTCTTTCTTCGTGGAAATAGCTCCAGTACTTAGTAGTTATGACCACCCCCCCCCCCGGCATGATTAAAGGACAGTTCCCTGTGCTTTCTCCTATTAACCTGGTGCACTTGGGCATTCTGAGGCAGTATAGCAACTGCCTCATGTACACAGACAACCCTCTCCTCTTACCTCCCAACACTCAGACTTGTGAGACATGACCTTATATCACCAAATTGGAAGCTATGCACTCTCCAGCCAAGATCAGACTAGATGGTCAAAAAGAGAGGGTCAACACCTGCACCACACCACATGGAACACATAGCCCTCCAGAACACCCACCATCACAGCTCACACATAAAAACACAAACCACACACCCACCTTCGTGGAGGCTCTCAATAGAAATTTACCCAAACAGCAGAGACCTCCAAGATAGAAATGCGTTCGACCACCACAACACAGCACAAACCACAGGACACATAGGTCACCTCCACAGTGTGCCCCTCAACCTAAGCCCCTAAGACTAAACACCTTGCCCAATACACTAATCATAGGTGACTCAATAGTGAGGCACACAGATGTCTCACTCACTAGGGTGAATAAGGAGAAGGTAGCAGTCAATGTCTATCAGGTGCTAGAATCCGACACATGCACTCAAGTCACTGCACAACAACTACAAGTATGACTCTGTCATTGTCCATGTGGGTGTGAATGACCTGAGATGCACCTCACTGGACTACATGAAAAAAAGACATGGTTCTTGGATTATGAGTCCCAGGCAGGTATGACCCTAGCCCTGAGCAGTATCCTACTGTCACCCAGAATGATACCGCAGTACAAACAAATAAATGATTGACTTCAACAATTGGCTACATTTCTGGTGTCATTCTAAGGGGATTCAGTATCTGTCGGCTTGAGATGATATGACTGACAGACCTCGATGCTTTGCCAGAGATGGCCTGCAACTGTCACCCCTGGATTTCCAGATACTGGCTAAGGCTCTTGCCACCTCTATAGTGCCTTTTTTAGGTGGTGTTCCAGAGACCAAATTACCACCATAACAGCTATAAATATATGCAATCTGAGGGTCATGCTGCTCAATGCTAAAAGGCTAAATCTCAAGATGCACTCACTCAAAGCACTCCTCAAAATGGAGAACATCGGTATTTGTGCTGTAATGGAGACCTGGTTCAAAGCGGCAGAAAGCACCCCTGTGCTACCAGGCTATAACTCATTCCACACCTTTGAGCTCTGAAACATGAACAGAAGCTCCAAAGGTGGTGTTGTCTCCATATTTATAAAGGATATGCACACCTGCAGACTAGTAGCCCAGCATAACGCATCTGAGATACTTCAGGTACAATTAACATTGGGTAAGACAATGATCCAGGTCATAGCCTGCTATAGGTCCCCAACCATGTTCCTAGACTCTCACTCCACATTCCTATGCACCCTGGAATCTATCAAGGTCCAACCCAACACTCTCATACTAGAAGACTTCAACTACACCTCCATCAACTGGGAAGACTACTCAAGCACCAATACACTGGCCCAACGCTTTCTGGAATTCCAATGGCCTGGACCAGCTCATTCTAACCCCCACTAGAAGAAGCAACATCCTTGACCTGGTTATTACTAACATGGGCAAACATTGCTCTACACTAATAGTCAATCCCTCCCTGGTCAGATCTGACCATAAACTAATCACCGTGGAAATCCACATCTCACCCACACCCCCGCAATGGTAACCACCTTGAAAAACTTTTCCAAAGCTGACTTTGGGCTCCTAAAAAAAGAGATAGATAACTTCACGGTGCACATGCCAATAGAAAATAGCTGCATGACAGCTGAATCATACATCAATGCACTGTACGAACATGTACATAAATGCATGGAACTAGCCATACCCAAAAGAACAAAGACGCTCTCCTCAAAAAAAAAAGGAAGCCAATCTGGTGGTCCCCTGCTATTAATAAACTCTACAACAGAAGGAAGAAACTGTTGCAGAAAAAGGTGAAGTCCCAAGACTGGAAAATCTCCCTTATTAGCTTCAACCAAAAGTTGAGATCCCTCATCAAATCCTCCAAAGCCAGTTATAAAGGCAGAATTGCAGCAGACACTAAAAACAATCACAAAGCCTTCTATAGTTATATCAAGAACCTCCACGGCAATACCCAGATTTGCTCTGAGTTACTGCACAATGGTACCTCCTATACTGTACCAACAGATATTGCCAACATACTGGCCGACAGATTCAATGCCAACTTTACCCCTCTCTCCTCCCCTAAAGGACCAATCACAATACCTGAAGAATGCCAGGCACCCAGCATTACTGCAGCACAGGTTAAAACTGCATTGTCCAAGGCCAAGAATACAGCTTCCATGGGACCCAATAATATCCCTGGCTGTGTTCTACATGAACTACAAAGTGAACTGGCACCACATCTGTGTGCCCTGTTTATTCACAGCCTCACCTCTGGCTTTGTCCCTGCTGAGTGAGGCACTGCTACAGTCATCCCTCTCCATAAAGGGGGAGCGACTACAGACCCTGGGAATTATTGCCCCATTAGCCTGATGAGTCTGATATGTAAAGCTATGGAGTCCATCATCATGGACCTGATTAACAAAGATATAGGAAATCTCCAAACTCTAGACCCCATGCAATTTGGTTTTGTAAAAGGGAGATCATGTCTGCTAAACCTGGTTGACTTCTTCGAGTCAGTCACCAGGGCTGTGGATGTAGGTAAGGCAGTGCATACAGCCTACCTCGATCTGACCAAGGCCTTTGATACCATTCCTCACTCAGGAGTTATTGATAAACTCACCAAACTAGGCATCAACCCCTATATCACTAGGTGAGTTGCAAATTGGCTCACAGATAGAACACAAAGTGTGAAAGTAATGGACTCCCAAGTCAGACTTCTCTGGGTTCTCTCCTGTTTGGCAGCTACTTCTGAGAATTCCAGGCCAACACAAAGGGACTCTGGCTGACCAAGTTTGCAGATGACTACAAGCTGGGAGCCATTATTAACTCCCCAAGTGATGCAGACATCCTACAGAAAGACCTCAGTGAGACCAATGACTGGTGTCGAAACCATGGCCTTAAGCTTAAAGCCAAAAAATGCGTTGTCATCACCTTTGGTAAAAACTCAGTTCCCACTAATTACCACATCGATGCAAGCCCACTGAACACTGAAGGTATAAGAGTATTTAATTTGATTTAAACTGTGTTGAATGTGATTTAAACTGTGTTGAAGGAATATTAACTGAACTGGCAGTTTTAACTCTGCTCTTCAGTTACCTTGAAACTGCCCGCCCCTCAGCCTGCCTCTGGGCCCATCTCATTTGCTCACTCAACTGAGTGCAGTGAGATCATATTCTGATTTCAGACACTCATACTGTGTACAAAGAGAGCATCTGTGAAACAGACAAAAAAAAAAATTAAGCTTATTTCCTGCCTTTCCTGTTAAGTGGTATAGACTATTTGTAGGCTTCTGAGCCCCCAAGCCCTTCTGTGTTTGAGGGAAGCCTTCTAGCTTGTTTTTTTCTTATAACTAGCCAGTTTTCTAGTTTCAGCACTCAAATCTGTTTCTTTGATCTCAGCACTTGTTCAGATTAAAAAAAAAAAAAAAAAATTCATCTGCTTTTACTGTACTTGTGTTTCTACCTACTTCATTTTACTTTTGCATCATCTTAAAAATACTCAATTGTATTTATTACTGCTTGGTGTAACTCATTCTAAGCCTTTTGGTTTAAACACTTGGGCTTCGGACCAGTTGTTTTGCACTGAAAGGGTTTGTGGTCTGCACTGTAGTGGCAGAACAGGTAGCTTACATCCTTCTAGGTTGGGAACTGCTGATTGAGGGCTCAGTGTCTGTTATTCTAAAATTGTATTAATTCTGGTTTAAGCACTTGGGCTTTCAGGCCAGTTATTTTACATTAAGAGGGTTCGTGGTCTGCACTCTTGTGGGAGGAGAGGCTGGACTCTGCCCTTCTGAGCTGGGAATTTCTGGTTAAAGGCTTATAGTGCATGCATATCTGAACTGCTTCTTACTGAAGTTGGTGCCTTGTTTGCTGTGGCATAGACTGGATTCGGGCCTGCTGGATCTAGCTTTGTTTGTGTAACTTGAGCACTAATCCAGACATTCTCTAAAGTATTCAGTTGTATTTATTACTGCTTGGTTGTAACTTGATTAAAGTGTAGCTATCATTCTAAGTCTTTTGGATTAAGCACTTGGGCTTCAGACCAGTTGTTTTACATTAGGAAGGTTTGTGGCAAGCACTGTGGTGGCAGGACAGGTAGCTTTCATCCTTCTAAGTTGGGAACTGCTGATTGAGAGCCCAGTGTCCAAGTGTATTAGTTCTGGTTTAAGCGCTTGGGCTTCAGGCCAGTTATTTTACATTAAGAAGGTTCGTGGTCTACACTCTTGTGGGAGAAGAGGCTGGACTCTGCCCTTCTGAGCTGGGAATTTCTGGTTAAAGGTTTATAGTGCCTGAATATTTGAACTGTATCTTACTGAAATTGGTACACCTTGTTTGCTGTAGCATAGACTAGATCCAGGCTTGCTGAATCTAGCTTTGTTTATATGCTTGTTGTTTGTTTGCTTGTTATTTCCCTGGAACGCTAATTCCACCTAATACGCGGCTTCTCAGCGCTTCTGTGGATCACTAGTGATATCTGCATTGCTTACTGTACTTATTTCCTTGTTTCACTTGAAAGAAAGTTACTGTTTGTCGTTTTTGCATTTAGTTACTTGTAACACATTGCACTCAAGTTACCTGGCACTTGCTCACTAAAGCAATTATATAAGTCAGCACTAAAAATTAAAAGCACTACACCCTCACTCCCCACTGGCCCTTGTTTTCAATTATTAAGGAATTCCCAATATTATTCTAGCATGTCCAAAGGTCAGTTGTCAATCTCCTCTCCGGTCCAGCTGGTGAATCTGGGAATCTTGAGGCAATGTTATAACTGCCTCATGTACACAGACAACACTCTCCTCCTCCCACATAACACAAATACTTGCGAGAGATGCAGCTATTTAGCCAAACTGGAGGCTGAGCTCTCTCAACTCAGGACTGGCAAGACCAGACAGGAGGAGAAGGCAACTACATACACCACAAAACCAGCCTCACATAATGCTACCACACCACTGAATCAAACACATAAACACACAAAGACATACTCAGAGGCTCTGAGTAAAAATTTACCTAAACAGCAGAGGCTTCCAAAGCAGACACCCAAACAACTGCTACCTCAAGACACCCAACAAGCAACACATAAACCACAAAATCAGTGTGCAAAGCAGTCACAGCCCTTAAGGCCAAATACAACACCAAACATACTTGTCATAGGTGACTCCATAGTCAGACACACTGACGTCCCACTCACCAGGCTGAACAAGGAGAGGGTCACAATAAGCTGCCTATCGGGCGCTAGAATCCGCCACATAACACAAGCACTCGGGTCACTCCACGGCAAGTACAAATATGACACAGTCATTGTCCATGCTGGTGTGAACGACCTGAGACGTACCTCCCTGGACTACATGAAAAGAGACATAGAGGAGCTCTCTGATTATGTAGCCCAGGCAGGTTTGACCCTGACCCTGAGCAGTATCCTTCCTTCACCAAGAATGATGCCACAATATAGAGACAAGATGATCAGCTTTAACAATTGGCTTAATGTCTGGTGTCATTCAAAGGGGATCCAGTGTCTGTCTGCCTGGGATGACATGCTTGACAAGCCACGCTGCTTCACAAGGGACAGCTTGCACCTGTCACCCCTGGGATTCCGGATATTGGCTAAGGCTCTTGCCACCCCCATAGTGCCTTTTTTAGGCAAGGCTCAAATTCTAAACCTACCACCCTAGAAAACAAAAATGGGAAGAAACTGAGGGTAATGCTGCTCAATGCCAGAAGTCTAAATCTCAAAATGCACGCACTCGAGGCCCTTCTCAGTATGGAGAACATTGATGTCTGTGCTGTAACTGAATCCTGGTTCAAGGCTCCTGAGAGCACCCCGGCACTATTAGGTTTTACCTCATATAATGCGTTCCGGCCCCAAAACCCGGACCACACCACAAAAGGAGGGGGTATATCCATATTCATAAAGGATACCCACACCTCCAGGTTGGTGGCAACGCAAGCTCGAAACCATCCAGGTGCAACTAACCATAGGCAAAACTGCTCTACAAATTGTAGCATGCTACAGGCCACCCTCTCAAACTCAGGAACCCCACACAGCCTTCCTGAAGACACTGGAGGGTATAAATGTATCTCCAAACACCATCATATTGGGTGACTTCAACTGCCCGAATATAGACTGGGAACATTACTCAAGCCCTAACTTTCTAGCCCAATGGTTCCTGGAGTTCATAAATTCAAATGCCATGGAACAGCTAGTCACTGTTCCCACGAGAGGAGAAAATATACTAGATCTCATTATCACAAACATGGGGACAAAATGCTCCACACCGCAAGTATATCCCTCATTGGTGAGATCTGATCATAAACTAATCTCACTGGAAATCCACATCCCGCCCCCACCCCAAACAAAAAAGACCACAGTGAAGAACTTCTCTAAAGCAAACTTCACACTACTCAAGACTGGTGTGGTATTCTTCAAGGCCCCTGAGCCAGTGGAAACCACAACCCAAGCTGCGGAAGCCCTTACAAATGCCTTCTATGAACACCTCCAGGACTGCATGGATCAGGCAATCCCAAATAAAACCAACACTCTTTCCACAAAGGGCAAACGTCCAGTCTGGTGGACCCCAGCCATTAACAAACTTTACAATAAGAGGAGAAAGCTATTACATGATAGAACAAAATCCATAAAAGGGAAGTCACCCCTGATTATTATTAGTAAAAAATACGAGCACTCATAAAATCAACTAAGGCCAATTTTGAGAGAAAAATTGCCATGGATTCAAAGGACAATCATAAGGCCTTTTTCAGCTATGTTAGGAACCTGGGTGGAAACTCCCAGATATGCTCAGAATTAGTCCAAAATGATACAAAATCACTGAACCCACAGACATTGCCAACATACTGGCAGACAGGTTCAGTGCAAACTTCACCCCCCTCCCCTAAAGGAGAGATAACTATCCCGGCGGAGTGTAGCCTCCCAGACATCTCAAATGCGCAGGTGAAAGCTGCTCTCTCTAAAGCTAAAACACAGCATCAATGGGACCGGATGGTGTCCCCGGCTGTGTGCTACACGAGCTAAATGAGGAATTAAACCCGCACATAAGGCAGCTGTTTAATCTCAGCCTTACCACAGGATATGTGCCCAAGGAGTGGCGTACGGCAACTGTGGTCCCACTCCACAAAGGCGGTGCCTCTACGGACCCTGGTAATTACCGCCCCATAAGCTTAACAAGTCTAGTCTGCAAAGCTATGGAGAGGATCATAATGGAGCTCATAAACAAAGATATAGGGGACTTGCAGACGTTGGACCCGACCCAGTTTGGCTTTGTCAAGGGCAGATCATGACTTTTGAACTTGGTCGACTTCTTCGAAATAGTCACCAAGGCCATTGATGAGGGAAAGGCAGTCCATACAGCCTACCTTGACCTTGCAAAGGCTTTCGACACAATACCCCACTCGGGTATTGTAGAAAAACTTACCAGCTTAAATGTAAACCCATATGTCACAAGATGGGTTGCAAACTGGCTTAAGGACAGAACCCACAGGGTTAGAGTTGCTGGCGCTATGTCAGACTCCAAGCCGGTCACAAGTGGTGTCCCACAGGGCTCGGTCCTTGGCCCCCTATTGTTCGGCATCTACTTCTCAGAAGTACAGGCCAACATGGGAGGACTTTGGGTGACAAAGTTTGCAGACGACTGCAAACTGGGCGCCATAGTGGAAAGTCCATCGGACACGGATATCCTTCAGAAGGGACTCACAAAAACAGATAGCTGGTGCCAGAGCCATGGCCTGAAGTTAAACGCCAAAAAATGTATAGTCATACCCTTCAGGAAAAACAAGGTAACCCCAAGCTACCATATAGGTGGCAATCCACTAAGCACAGAAGAGGTTATCAGGGACCTGGGGACCCAAGTTGACAGTGGCCTTTCTTTTGACACTCACGTTGCTAAAGTGGTTAGAAAGACCTTCTACATTGCCCACCTGATCATGAAGGGATTCACATCCAGATCTAGTGAGGTCATTGTTCCCCTGTACTCTTCACTTATCAGACCAATGATCGAGTACAATGCCCCATTCGGGATGTATCTCACCCGACATCTGCAGCAATTGGAGAGACCCCAAAAGTTCCTCACCAAAAGGATAAAGGGACTCCAAAATCTGTCATATGCTGCCAGATTGAAGAAACTCCAGCTCTATTCAGTCGCATACCGTCTGCTCAGAGGTGACATGTGCCTGACATACAAGGCCATGTCCAACCCGGAATTAATGGACATGCTCCACCTCAAAAAATCCAAATCCACCAAAACCACTAGAGCAAGCGACTTCAACCTTAGCACGGATATAAATAGGACGTGCTGGAGGGATAGATTTATCACTCAGAGACTCCCTATGCTGTGGAATAAAATCCCGGTCCATGTGAGGCAGAGCACCTCGCTGGCTCTGTTCAAGAGAAATCTTGACCTGTGGATGGGAGATCGTAGGTTTACCCCGGGAATCATCTCTGTGTCACTGCTGGACAGAGACACAACAAACTAATGGGCACAGTATTTTTTCATATAAGGGGTGGTGTAAGCCACAAAACTTTGGGCTAGGCTTATAAATGCCTTAGGGCAGATAGCCTAGTATAAACCTATGAACCTATGAACCTATGAACCTATAAGAGATCTGGGGATGCAGGATGACAGCAACTTCTCCTTCGACCACCACATTGCCACTGTGGTAAGAAAGTCCTTCTATGTGGCACATCTCATTACCAAGGGTTTTGCATCCAGAAAAAAAGAGGTGATCATCTCTCTCTACTCTTCCCTCATTAGACCAATCATTGAGTATAATGCCCCATTTGGCATGTACCTCACTAGACACCTACAACAGCTGGAGAGGCCACAGAAGTCCCTCACGAACAGGATCCTAGGTATTAAACACATGTCCTACACAGACAGACTCAATAGACTCCAGCTATTCTCTGTCTCATATCACCTACTTCGAGGTGATCTCTGCTTGACTTACAAAGCCATGTCTGACCCAGCTCTGTTAGAAATGCTACATCTAAAGAAATCCCAATCCCTCCACACCACACACTCCAAAGACCTCAACCTCATTACCACAATCAACAGAACATGCTAGAGGAACAGGTTCCTCACCCAGACACTGCCCATGCTAATAGACTTCCCATACATGTCGAGCAGAGCACCTCGCAGTCCCTCTTCAAGAGAAATCTTGATGAGTGGATGGGTAATAGAAAGTTCACACTGGGGATCACTCCAGTGGTTCTACTTGATAGAGGCACTGGGAACTAATGTCGGGCAGCATGATGCCAGGGCACTTCTATGGGCTAGGCTTGTAAAGGCACCAGGGTAACTAGCCTAGTACACACCTATGAACCTATGAACTCATTACACCCGAGTGACGTCTTCAGATGCATTTCCAGTTAACTCCTACTGACGCCTCTAGGCGTCAAATATTGCTTGTTCATATTTGCATCAATATTTCCAAAACCATGCTATGTACAAGGTTTTAAAGGATTTCACCTAAAGCTTACACAATGGCAAACTCAACTGCATTAATATTTGACCTCTGTCTAGTGCAGGTAAATAGATATTAACTGTTGTTTTTATGATATTAATTTATATAGACATAATCTTCATATTTTTCTAAATATCTCAACAACCAAGTAATACAGACAGAACTCCTTAGCCTTATATGGAAGCTCTCAGCTAAATGAATAAAATGCTGCAGACAGTATGTGTGTAACTTGAGTGGTTGCTCAGATATTGTAAGTTGTTTACAAAATATTACAAATGTAATAGTTACTTTGTTTACTGTAACTTATAAAATTCAGTTTAGTACCTAAAACCTAATGAATAATACCACTATAGAATAGTTTGTGCTGAAAGGTTTCCCATTTATACTTCTTTCATAACCCATTTGGTTGAAGAGATATGAATATTTGTTTGAAATGTGAGGACATCATCTGATTCTGTCAAAAGGCTTAAACTCCGCCCATTGGAAGTTACAGTGTAAACTTCCAGAGGTCCTTTGGAGGGAATGACATAGCTGAAGAAGGACTTGTGATTAACCTTAGCCTGGGTGGCTATGCTGACCTCATAAATGCCATTGATGGACTTTATTACACCTCTTAGTTTCTTATTCAGTTGAATCAAAGAGCTCTTGTCTCTATGAGAGTTGGTCTTTCTGATTTTGGCTATGACTTTTTTCTTTTGTCATATAGCCTGTTAAGGTAAAGATTTCACCAGTGTGGTTTGTTTTCGGTATTAGATCTGTGCTTACTTCTGGTAGGTATAGTAGCCTCAATGCAGCTATTTAGATGTTTGTATAGGATTTTTGTAAATAATTCTTCATAGATAGTTGTATTCTCGGGGGTTGGGGGAAGCCATGAATTTTGACAAACTATCGCTTAATAAAATGTAGTTTTGCTTTTGTATAGTTCCTAACTTTTACAGATTTAGTTGGGTTTTCCAGGTTAATTTTTATTTTGTGGAAGACAAACTTTGTGGTTCTACTTCACCAATGATGATGTGACATGGTGTGTGTGTGTGTGTGGGGGGGGGGGGGTGCAACACTCTTTGATGTTGGTGAGTTCTAGGTCCAATAAGTTTGATCCTTTGGTAGGAGAGTGCACTATCTAGTCCACAGTGTTTGTGCTGATAAAAACCAGGAAACACTGTGCCTGTGAGTTAGAGGTAGTGCATGTTTCCCAGTCTATAGAGGGGTAGTTAAAGTCTTCCATGAATAGGGTATTTGGTTGGATGGCGAGATCCTCTAGTAGGTCTCATAGAGGGTGACCTGCAGCTGGCCAGTACATGGTAGGGAACACAGAGACTTGGAAGTGGATGAGCTCCAGGGCATCATCTTGTTTAATTAACATAGAGTTGTATATGCTGATAATGTGGGTTGAAACACCTCCATCTTTAGCCCCTGCCTGTACTGCTGTTGGTCTAAAAGTGTAGAAGTCACAATAGACTTCCACTGCCAGAGTACCTTCTGCGGCTTTAAACCTTGTCTGAGTAACAGCACAGATGTCTACATTCTCCAGAGTTAGGACAGCTTGCAGGGTGTGCAGTTTCTTGTTTAGGCTCCTAGTACTTGAACAGTAACAACTTAAGGTTGCTTTGAGTTTTTTTTTTTTTTGGCTATGTTAGTAGTTTCATCCTTTTGACATTGCCTAACAAGGCTGTAAGGGAATGGATAAAGTTTTAATCAATATCCGAAAGCCCGGGTTGTAGGGCAGCTGCAGACCATCCTTGGCAGAGCAAAGTGGTCTTTTAATGGGTCTGCTTTGAATAAACAAAATCCCACTTACCCAACTTTCTAAACACTGAGACAATGTCACCAACAATGCATTTGAATGACCTCTCAGAACATCATCTGAAAACTGCTAGTAATCACTTGGCCACCATGTTTATTTATTTTTATTTATTTATTTTATTTTATTTTACATTTGTTTACCGGGCTAGTCCAACTGGATATATGTCCATTTTCAGTGGAGGCCCGGGGAGAAAAGCTCCACTACAAACTACTAAACAATTTCAAGATATACATCAATATACAGAAATAGAGGGAAAAAAAAACATATGCAATAACTTTGAAACAGGTTGAATTAAATTTTGAGTAAAATGAAAAAACCTAGGATGGTAAAGAGAGAGAAAGGATAAGGAATATGTAATAATTAGTTAGAGTAAGTAGAAGAGAAGAAAAAGAATGGATGTTAAGGAGTAGTATAATGATGGAAAAAAAAGAGAGCTAACCTGGGTTATGACAAGAGCATAGCCAGTGGATATTTAGGAAGGATTTTAGTTTAGTTTGAAATTGGGAGAGTGATGTTAGGGATGTGAGTTCCTGTGGTAACTTATTCCATATTTTGCCAACTGAGTTGGAAAATGTGGAGTCACCTGCTGAGTTTTTGGATCGGGATGTTTGGACTAGTATTTTGTTGGTGGAGCGTAGATGCCTCTGATTGTTATAGGGTGTTATGAGGGAGGAGAGTATTGGGGTGTTTTCAGTGTGATGTAGGGCATTATGGGCAATAGTGAGTTGATAGTATTGTATGAGGTGTGGTAGTTCCAGCCACCCAAGCTTTTTGAGATTTAAACAATGATGAGTTCTATATGGAGAGGCAGTTGCAAATCTGGCAATATTATTATATGATGAAGTAAGTTTGCTAAGATTATGTTTAGAGAGATTTGTGTACCGATATCGGAGTTGGTATATTTAGTTGGGGATAGTGTGGGGGGTGCTGCCCTCCACATAGAGGGGCATAGGAGGTGAAGCCCCCCACATGGGTGGGTTTAATTTGCTTTGGCTTTAATTTATTTTGTGGTGCAGGCAAGTGGTTACGTACCTGGAGTTTTCAGTCGGTGTTTCAAGAAGTCATTCAGATGCAGTTTCAGCTAAGTCATCTCGATGTTTAGAAAGTTGGGTAAGTGGGATTTCAGCCATTCGAAGTAGATCCCTGTTAACAATGTTCTCCCATGCTGGTAGATATTGCATTGCCCTGGAGTGACACCAGAAACCAAGCAAGTTATTAAAATCAGTAGTTTTCTGTTCATACTGTCACAACATCCTTGGAGAAGGAAGAACACTGCTCATTTCAAGCACATACCTGTCTATGACACATATTCAGAGAGATCCATAATGTCTCTTTTCATATAGTCCAGTGAAGTATGCCTCAGGTTGTTTACACCCACATGGATTATGATAGAATCATATTGGTACCTGTGCTGCAGTGACTTGAGTGCATGCGTGTGATACTGCAGATGCTCCAAATCATAGTAATGGCATTTATGCTGTAGATGTACAAAAGCAGATCCATTGATTTGATAGGTGAAGTTTTAGTTGTTTTTTTTTTTAATGGGTTTGCATTATGAACTGATTTTAGTGGTGGTGGTGGTGGTGGTGGGGGGGGGGGGGTGCAGTTCCATAGTTTAGCTACACTATTTAAATGCAGAGAGTCACCTTCAGTATTAGATGGCTTGATTGTAGTGATTAGTGATTTTTTTCTATAGTGTAAAACTCTACTAGGGGAGTACTATTGTGTTCAGCTGTTAAAGGCTTGGCAGTTTTCTGGTATATAGAGAAGTCTGTGTATTTTAGTTAGTTGAAAAAGAGTTAGGTAAAGTGGTAGTTCCAACCAGTTTAATTCTCAGTTGGCTATGTAGTGGAGTGTTCTGTTACTATAATTTACTGCAGTCTGGCTAGTTTATTATAACATTGCTCAAGTTTGTTCAGTTTCCAGACTTGAGGGTTAGTGAAGATTAGAGCAGCATAGAAGAGAGATGGCAGTAAGAAACTAGAAGTTACACGTCTTCTGGCTATGTCAGTGAGGTAAGTTTTTACTCTGTATAATTTACCTAATTTTTGATGATTATTTTTAACCAATGTGGTTGAATTTCAACTGGTCATTTCTCATGGCACCCACTAATTTTGCATTGGCAGAAACAATAGTGAATAGTGTTGTTTTGGTAGAGATGTGGTTTGAGGTGAAGACCAGCAATTTAGTTTTTTGGGGCGTTTAGAAGTAGCTTTGAATTTTTTAACTGTGCTTCAGTTGATAAAAATGATGGCTGTTAGACAGAGATTTGGCAGAACAGATTCGGGTACAGTCATATGTAATGAATTAGGGTAGCATTTTATATAATGTTATAGTGGTTATTGATGAGTATGTTGAAAAGTACAGGACCTAGCAAAGATCTTTGTGGAACACCAATACTTACCACCAGGAAGGTAGGAAAATTGTTTTCCCATTTCACTGCTTGTGCTCTGTTTGTATGGAATCATTGCAGTGAAGACTTTGTGAGTCCAAAGGATGAGAGTTTATGTAAGAGTCTCTGGTAGGGGACTGTAGGTATTTTTATACCCCAAGCAGACTTTACAGAATTTTTCCTTAGGTAGGTAGCAACTGTTGGAGGAATGATGGGAAGAAAAAGTTAACTGGGAACATATGTTTTGGGAGTCTAATGAGTTGGTAATTTTTTTAAAAATGTCCTACATCGTAGTCTGTCAGAAATATTGGGAGAACAAATGGTTAGAACTAAGGAAATGATTCTTTTGAGCTGGGGCACATGATCTGAATTGCTGACATAGTATGGTCTAATTTAAGTTTAGTTCTGTTGGCTAACAAAACGCAATTACTAGAAAATGGAAAACAAAATCTAAGCCAACAGTGTTTGAAGTATTGAATGCTTCAAAAGAGATAAAATAACCAATTTGCATAATGATTAAAGTTTTTGCCTCCCTTGTACAAGGTAAAAGGTTCAGTCCTGACCTCCGGCCAATGCCTGTATAGAGTTCTCATGTTCTCCCTGTGTCTCTGTGGGGTTCCTTCCACCTACCAAAAATATGCTGAGTGTCCTCATCTGTTCATCTCAAACTCACCCAAGAATGCAGACATGGGCAGCAGCACAGACTCTAGATGGTGTCTTATAGGGGAAAGAGTCATATAGAACAACTGCTTTGGGCATATACTGTGGTGCACAGTATCCTCAGAATAGGAGAGCATGGATCCTAGACTGCATGCCATGGCAGGACTAGCCGACCAACTGTGTAAATATTGGCTCTAGGTGATTGGGTCATGTTGACTAATATCACCAAATGGGCATGGGTATTTGCTGGTGATAAGTGAGTTGAGAACCCAGCCTACTTTGACCTACTCCAGGGACCCATGCTAATGGTCAGAGGGATGTATGTGCCTCTACTGGCCACTGTGTGCCCACCATAAAGACCAGCAGCCCTGGGTCAATAAGCTATTAGCCAGACGGTGTCCAGATGACCAGCTTGTGTTACCTGGGATAGCTCTGTTGAGCAAAAGCTGGACATAATCTCACCTAATTCTTGGCTCTGCTCCTGCTTTACACCTGGCTGATTCCTTCCCCCTTTCCTGCCATCTTTATAGGCTTTCCTTCACTACACCTCACTGTTGATCTTTGCTCACTCAACTGATAGGAGTCTCTCTTTCTCATCCATTTCACCTCCTACTCTCTCTCTCTCTCTCTCTCTCTCTCTCTAGATCCCCTGTCTACTTCTCTATGCCTCTTCCTTCTTCTCATTCTTTCTGAACTTCTCTACTTCATCATACTTAAAATGCACTTCTCTCTTCGTTAATCGTTCCTTTTCAATCTATGTATAATAGATACTTCCCACTTTCCTTCTCTTGTATTGTCAACTTTTCTGAATATTCTTGATTATCTCTATTTTTTTCTTGTTATCCTTGTAGGTACAACTACTGTATGAGCTTTTGTATTCTATAATTTGTTATTTGTAACTATCTTTATTCTGTTTGGGGCTTTTCTCCCAGGGCCTCTGCTGAAAAAGGGCTTATGCCCAGTCGGTCTTTCCCAGTCAACAAACATTAAATAAATAAAAAATAAATAATAAAACCAATCAACCTGCCAAACATAAACTAACAATTGCTGCACTCAATTTAGGTTCATTGACAGGATGTAGACTGGAAGTGGATGGCATGATGGCAATGAGCAGATTGGACATCCTCTGTATCCAGGAGACAAGAGGGAAAGGCATTGTAGCAAAGCCGCTTGGCATGGAATCCAGAGCCTACTACTCAGGAGGACAGGCTAGAAATGGTGTGGGAATTATGCTGAAGGACAGGCTTCAAAAGACAGTGAGGGATGTCATCAGAATTAGTGACAGTCTCATGGCAATCAGACTCCAGTGTAATGATAGGGCAGTATTCATAATCTCAAACTATGCCCCACAGCAGGGGTGTGATTGTGAGGAAAGAAGGTGCATTCAGACAGTAGTTCCGGGACCTACAAGATAAAGCATGATAACATGAAATAGTGTTGATAATGGGTGACCTGAATGCACATATCTGGAAAGAAAGAACAAGATATGAAGACTGTCTGGGTCTACATTTGTGGAGCAACAGGAAAAAAAGAAGGGGAGGTCATGCTACACTTTTGTCTGACAAATGGCTTGATGGTGACCAACACATGGTTCAGCAAGAGATACAGTCACAAGTTCACATACAAGTGTGGCTAGTGTGCAACTCAGGTGGACTTCCTTCTACTAAGGAAAAGGAAGTAGGGTAGACTCAGCGATTGCAAAATCATCCCTAATGAAACAGTCGGTTCACAGTGTAAACCACTGGTTATCACAATCAGCTGCAAACAGTTGTCAGAGAAATCTCCAAGGCCAACAGAGACCAAGCTGAAGACCTAGACGTTGACTGAAAAGAAAGCACTATAGTTTAAGGAATTACTCAGGAGTCTAGCATCTTAAGAAGAAGAGGAAACAGATGGAGATGAAGAAGAATGGCAGTGCTTCAAAACAGCATGTGTGAGGACTACAGAACAATTATGGAAATAAGGTACATAAGGAAAGCTAGTGGTGGAATATAGAAGTCCAGAAAGTCATCATAAGAATGAAGGAGTGCGGAAAAAAGTGAGAGATAGAAAAGACAGATCATGCTACGAAGGAATATTGGCTGTCCAACAAAAAGGCAAAGAGAGGAGTTGCAATAGCAAAGAGCAAGGTATCAGAGGCACTCTACTGGAAAGTGACAAAGCAGATAGCATGACGAAACTCAGGCTGCAAGGTAAAGACAGAAAGATAAATAAGATATTCAGACACCCTTCATAGGAGGTGCAGGCAACAGCTTGTTCACCAGTCCACAAAACATCAAAAACAGATGGAAGGAGTAGTTCCAGCAGCTTTTGACTGAAGAAAACACCACAGAAGTTGTACTTCTCCAGACACAGCCAATGATGAAGGAAGAGGAGAAGCCTACCCTAAAAGACGTAAGAACTGAACTAAGGAAAAAGAAGTCAAAGAAAGCAGCAGGCTTAGATGAGGTCACAGCAGATATTTATTTATTATTTAATTATTTGACATTTGTTGACTGGGATAGTCCGACTGGGTTAGTCCCCTTTTTCAGCAGAGGCCCAGGGAGAAAAGCTCCACAGTACAAATAAGCAAAAAAAATGTACACAATTGAAGTAAAATCCAATAAGAATATCAAAAATTACAGCATTAAAGTAAAGGACAAAAAATATATATACAAGAGAGTAATGAAACATCAGTTCATTTAGATACAAATTAAAAAAAAATCGGCAAGAAATAAATTTGGTCTATGATAGTAATTGTTAAGCAGCAATAGCGTGTGAGGGTATTAAATATAAGGCAGTTGCAGGTTGGGGACAGGATTCATGTATAGATATGATATGATAAAGGTATTGGATGTGATAGGAGTATGGAGAGAAAGGTGTATCCCAGGTGACTAGAGAATTAAGCATACTAGTGCCAGTATTCAAGAACAAAGGGGGCATTCACAACTGTGGGCAGTACAGAGGTATCAAACCCCTATCACACTGCATGAAAGTTCTGGAGCGGGTGATTACGTATATGCCGAGCAGTAGAATGTAAGATGAGAGAAAATCCGTTTGGATTCACATCAGGATGCAGCAATTAACCCAACATTTGCAGAGAGACAGATAGTTGAGAGGACAATAAAGATGATGAAGAGTCCATCTGGACATTCTTAGAGAAGTATATGACAAGGTCCCAAGAAAGGTGATTTGGGCATTCCTCTGATGACTCAAAGTCTCAGAAAAATTAGTGCAAGCTATATACAAGGATTCAATGATTCAAGTATAAACAGTGATCAGTCTCAAAAAGGAGTTCTCATTGGGACTGGGTGTGCATCAGTGTTAAGCCCTGAGCCTACTGCTTTTCATACTGGTGATGGACTATATTAGCAAACAAGTCAGAGGAAGCAGATGAACAAAGCTGCTGTATGCAGTTGATGTGGCATTACAGGCAGACACTGAGCAAGTACTCCATCAAAGGCCAGGGGTATGTCATGCAAAACTGAAGGTACATGGGATGAAACTGAGTACACATAAGACAGTTGTAATGGCAGCAAATGAGGAAAATCAGAAGAAGCTAAGAACTGACATACAAGGGAACATAATGGAACAGGTCAACACCAAGTATCTGGGAGGGAAGATTGAGGATAAGGAAAGTCTGAATGAGAAGGTCAAAGCTAAAATCAGAGGGACTACAGCCAGCGAACCCAAAATGTCAGGGGTAGTGTATGACAGAAGGATGCTAAAGAAGCTGAAAAGCAAGATGTATAAAACAGTGGTGCAACCAGTACTACTGTATGGTACAGAAATCTATGCAGTAAAGGCAGAGCAATTGATATACTTCTCAACCTCTTAGTGCAAGAAATTCTGACAAAGCCTGACAAAATGGGGGATAAAGGCACAAAAATAGGGACAGATTTTAAATATTGCTGTTAGAAACATAGGCAGTTGTTAGAGTAACAGAATTTGTGTTAGCATACATTTTCTGTAGGATTTGAAGTCTGAAACTCAAGTGTGTGTCATTATTTAGTGACTTAATTCCTCAGAACTTCCCAGTGATTTGCCAGAAAACCACAAACTTTATGAGGGGCAGACCAGAAATATGAGGCAAAAATCTGAACATCCTGTGAAAATCTGGGCAGTTGAGAAATATGGCAATTGAGGAAGCTAGAGGTGATGCAGATGAACTGCCTGAGATGGGTGGCAGGGTGCACTGTGGGACAGATGAAGAAATGAGGACATAAGAGCAGAAAACAATGTTGTTCCAGTTGCAGTAAAGTTCAAAGAGAACAGATTATTGTTATTCAGGCACATGTGCAGAAAAGCAGAAGACAATCAGATGAAGAAGATTTGGGACAGACAGGAAGAATGCAAGAGGAAATGAGGGCATCCAGCAAAGAGGTGGATGGATTATGTGAGAGAAGACTTGCAACAGTCAAGCATGAGTGTCATTGAAGAGAGAGAGAGAGAGAGAGAGAGAGAGATGGAGACAATTGACATGACACCCCAAACTCATATAGAAAATGGGGAAAGGGCTTGATGACGATGATGATAAAATAACTGGAAGAGGGATCTTTAGAACAGGGAAAGAGCAAAGTAAATAGAAATATTGAAAACCGTAGAAGCAATACATGCATAATAATCTTCAGGAGTAGGAGTGAGCTTTCAGGGAGGTCAGGAATTGAGCAAATTATGTAATGTTGGACTGATGATAGTTGCAAAGACAGAAAACATATGTGATGTTTAATGTATGTAAATGGGAAAAATGCCAATATGTTTTCTTTTCTTATCTGTTAATGTATGTTTTCCTATGTCTTAAGTGATAATTTAATAAAGGTAATTAAAAAAGAGCTTTTGATAAGTCTAGGAAAATAATGGAGACTGGGCTTCCTACATGTCTGTGCGTGTTGACAGTATTAATAAAATTCAGCAAGGCAGTAGCTGTGCTGTGATAAGGACAGAAGGTGTGTTGGCTTGAAGAAAGAAGCTGGTTATCTATTTGATAGTGGAGAAGTTCCATATGGATGCATTTTCTACAGTATTTTTGATCGGGGGAATACCATGGCAATTGGCCTATAATTTGAAAGCTGCGTATTGATTGCACCCTTCTGCAGGGAATAATCAATGTCTTTTTCCATAGTGAGGGGATTTTTATTTTCAGATATGAATTAGTTTATCAGAAATTAAACTGGACATGCAATAGCTTCAGCTAGTATTTTAAGATATTCTCTAGGTAGATTGTCAGGGGCAGTTGTAGTAGGCTTTCATGTTTGATGTATTTGTTATGATATATGTGGGAATTGGTTGGAAGAAGCAATGTTGAAGGGGATTATTTGATTGAGTATGGACCTCAAGTGCATGACTTCAAGACCTGGCTGGTTAATGACTGCATTGTTTGTATAAGGTAGGAATTGAATTGGTAGGCTATGGTATCATTTTGTTTCTGTGTGTTTTATGTTGTAGCTTAAATGAGGCCCCACATAGTTTTTGATTATTGCTCTATATGTTTTGGTTGTTTTTCTTATCTTTGGTAATGTTATATTCTTAGGTTTTATTGGTCTGTATGCAAGTAAAATTATTTTTTCTGACCTTCCATGCTTTGTCTGTTTGTTTCATGAATTGTTTAGTTGCTAAGATTGGCCATGGAACAGGGTTGGCTTTGACATTTTTATTCTGAGAAAGGCTAGCATGTTTAGAACATCATGGAAGATTTTGTTGAACTCTGAGATAGCATCATCTATGTGGAGAGTCTGTGACTCCCAATTAAGCAGATGTAGTGTATTAATAAAGGTGTCTTCATGAAAAGTAATACATTTTCATACCAGGCTATGTGTTTTGAGGTTGTTGCTTTGGTACCTTATGGTGAAGATTGGTAAGTGATCACTTAGTCAGTCTGACACAGTTCCATGGGATGGTATTTTATTTGGAAAGGATGTTAGGATCCATTCAAGAGTTGATTGTCTGGGTGTAAGCTTTGGAAGTTTCCAAATCAAGCTCATATAATTTATTCTCACTGAATGTTAATCTAATGGCTTCAGATTTACCAGATAAACAAAAAAAGCAGAATATCATAATTAACATATACAAAATTATTCTAATTACTAGTACTATAGTTTATTTGCTATAGCAGGACTTATTCTATTCATTGTCATTATATTCCCCTTTTCTGTGATTCATTTTAGTGCTACTTCTATGTAATCCCCAAATTGCTCATAGTGAGCATAGGTCATGACTGAAAAGGCTGCCTACTTAGGCACAAAAGTCTAGAAAAATAAATAAATAAATAAAACTCTTCATGAATATCTTTTATATTTTTATTAATAATTCTACTAATCACCATGCCATGGTTTTACCTATACATCTCAACTCCCTTGCTCAAGAATGCTGCATGAAGCAAAAAATAAAGGAGGAGGTAAAACAAAAGCCCAAATTCTGGGACAATCTTTAAATATTAGTCTAATTTACTTAAAAAATAATAGAAACCTATATTACTGCATTACTAACTGACTGTAATCCTCAGTGATTTAACAGAATATAAAAAATGGGATCTTCATACTTTAGAAAGGGTAATGCATCTTTTAAAAGACTTGATAATAAACAAAGAAAAATCATTAAAAGTACATCAGAAATCAAAATTTGTTCAAAATGGGTTCCATGGGCACACTGTTTGGAGCATGTAAATATTATTTGTCTGATTCAATTCAATCCTTTATTTGTGGGAAAATAACTGTCTTTAGACAATGTCATTTATGTTTATGTTCCCCTCTGAAATAGGAAGAGGTAGGAAGAGAAGAAGCAATGCTCTTATTCTGCATACCGTTGTTTTCTTATAATATGAAAATAATACATTGTTCCCTTCTGGATTTTATTATTGCTCATGGTTTCACTTTGGAATTGTTTGAGGGTTTTTCTTTTTCTTCTCTTTGTTGTTTCTCTGTTGTTAAAGTTTAATTAAATAATTTGATGCAGAAAAAAGAAAAACAAAAATGTTAAGAGGTTTTGCCTGTCCCTAAAATGTGAGCCAAAATCAGGGATGTTCTGCAAAATTCCGGACACTTGAGAGTTATGATTTTACTTACCCATCTACAATTTATATTATTTTGCTTTATTTACTCTAGGACAATATATGTTTCTCTCTAACCCAACATTATTTCCTGTAGAACACAGTTAAGCATTTTACATTATTGAGTATCTGTCTTCTATTATGTTATTTTAACATTTTTCACAAATCTTTTGAGGTATCAGATATGGTACTCTGAAGCTTCTCCAAGCTTTAAGCTGTCAAGTATTATTTTTCTTTCTGTGACAGGCGAACACTATTACATAAATATTTTATTGCCTTACCTCCCATGACCTCAACAGAAAAAAGTATTTATTTATGACATTCATTGAAACTGTGAAGTAGACCATATGCATCATTACAATGGTTCCTATTTAATGCTATCCCGAAAAAGCTGTTATAATTTGAGACATGTAGAATTTGTAATTTGACCATGTACCTTGTAAAGAAGTGGGACAGTGCTAAAACAAGTATAACGTTTTCTCACAAAAACTATGGTTGTAAAGCCTGCAGCATATAATGAAAAAAAACTGTGATTACTTGCCATATGACTGCGTTCAGTATAAATTCAACAAAACTATTAGAAACTAAAGTGAAATCTGTTTCAAAATGATGCACACATTTGCAGTGTTTTAGCTTAAGGAATGTATCACTTTATTTGGACACCAGTTTATTGGACTGTACTGTCACTGATAGAGTTAGGCACTCTGGAAATAGGAAAACATCATAAAATGTATACAACAAATAGGAAATGCAGAACTTGTAACTCTAAAGTAGAGAGAGAGAGAGAGAGAGAAAGATCGTTGTGCAGTCAGTCAGTCAGTCAGTCAGTCAGTTTTGCTTTACTTCTGAAGAGGGAACAGATGGATTATATTCCATAAACGAGCTCAGGCTGATGTATGCCTGCAAAATTGTGGAACTGCTGTATGGAATTACAAGTCAGTGACAGAAATTCAAGCACTACTAATAGTGATAGGATGATAAAAGTTGATAGTAAGACTTCTATACACCATCTCTCTGTTTAAGCACATTTATATTTGTAATTTTGTGTTAATTTATTGCTGTTTCCATATTTGATCTTCTAAATAGCATTGCTAAATTTTGTTTATTTCAAAGAAAGACCTTTATTATCCAAGTTCAAAAGCTTGTGGCTGGTTGTTAATTATTAATGTATATAAAGATAACCACTGAACTTGATGATTCCTCAGATGTTGGTTTCAGTCTTTTGAATAGTTACTGCTGAATCTATTGCTACCACACACATTTTCAATGCTTGGCTTAATTTAAGAGTAAATAGTAATTGTTTTCTTCTTGTGCATGTGTGATCAAATCCATGACAACATTTTGTGTGGAAATTCCCTTTGGCAAGTTTTCAGTTACTGTTGATAACACTGGAAAACACTGGACTGGGAGCCCATTTGTTAATATCCTGGGAAGTCAGCAATTATAACTCTGTTCTACAATAGTTCAATGTAAGGTTAATATGGAGTGGCAGGTGTTCCCTATTACATGAGGCAGCAGTACACATTTACCATATGTTCTTAAAGCTAATCATACTTTCTATAAATGTTTGTGGCAGCTTTGTAGATTATGAGACAATAGCACCTGTCCATCGCAGACTACTTAATTATTCGCAATTTATCTTCACTGAATTGTGCAAATATCTGTTGTTATTTTTCTGAGACCACTTCTTATCTTACCCCTTGATGCTGTGACTTTTGATATGGAGTATGGGAGCCACCCTTACAATGTGGGTCTGCAAGATAAATTTATGAGTTGCAAATGTTTAAAACACGTTATCTTGAACTCTCATATACACACTTGATGACAAAGGGATGGACTCTAATGAAGTGCATTGCATGCAAACATACAATGTCTAGAATTTTTATTTGAGTTTGTAAGCAGGAAAATGCTCTGATTGTTTAATCTGATTGTTTCATTTCTTTTCAAAACAACTCCTCATATCTTACTTTAACCCATTTCGTCTTACCTTCATAAGATTTAAAGACCTTCTGCAGGCTGATGTTTCAGCATGAAGTTTTCTATTTTTTATATTTATTGAACTTCTGCCTCTTTTTGGCATCATATATATTTTTAATTTAAGTCCAGCATTTTGCCACTAACTGAATTACATAAAATCAATGATGAAAAGGTAACTATCCCTGAGGCTGACAAAAGGAGGAATATAAGAAGCATTGGTAATATTCAACAATCTTCTTTTTGATAAAAATGGCAGCCATTGTGACTTTCATAGAAAATGCAGTGTACTGTTTAATAAAAATAACAATAACACAAACAATGACAAAAATGTGAGGACAGATAATACAAACCCAGGCCTAAATTTAAACTAGGAATAGTTTGGGGGTAATAAATACAACAAAAAGTATCTCTCTCTCTCTCTCTCTATATATATATATATATATATATATATATATATATATATTATAAATGGCAACAACACTATAAACCCATTCAAACCTAATTAATGCACAGTACTCTACAGTAAAAACTGAAGATGTGATATGTGCAGCTACAGTAGAAGGGTGGATAGTGATATACTGGCAATACAGAGTCAGTTCATTGGTAGGATGATGAGGAATGACAGATGCAGTAACAGAGAAAGCTAACTGAGGATAGACAAAGTAAGTCATAAGGATACAGGGATATTGTAAGAATGACAGAATGGCAAGGTGGCAGGATTCAAGGCAGGTCATGCATACTTTAACCTGGTGGACTTTTTTGAAAAGGTCACCAAAGCAATGGGTGAAGGCAAATGGTACACGCTGCATACCTTGACCTGGCCAATTCTCCACTCAGTCATAGTAGAAAAGCTAAATAAACTTGGAATAAACCCCTATGCCACCCACTGTATTGCCAACCAGCTCACAGACAGCACTCAGGATTAAAATAGGGGACATTACCGCCACAAAAAGACCAGTTACCAGTGGAGTCCCCCAGGGTTCTGTGCTGGGATCTCTCCTATTTGACATCTACTTTTCTGAAGTAAAAGCAAATACCAAAGGACTCGACTAACTAACTTTGCATATGACTACAAGCTAGGAGCAGTCTTTGAATCCCAAATGACTTAGACATCTTGCTGGAAGGTTTATCCCAAATAAGTAAATGGTGCCAAAATCATGGACTGAAACGAATTGCCAAAAATGCATTACTGTATCCTTTGGCAAGTCATTTATCCCAGGGAACTACTACATTGACAATACACCCCTAAGAGTCGACCCAGTTGTTTAGGGTGTGGGAGTTTATGTGGACATTGACCTAACATTTAACCAACATGTGTCTATTGTTGTAAGAAAGTCCTTTTGTATTGTACAGCTTATAAACAAAGGGATTGTGTCTAGATCTAGGAATGTCATTGTCCCCCTTTACTCAATCATCATTAGGTCAATCACTGAGTATAATGACCCTTTTGGCATGTATCTGTCCAGACACATACAACAACTGGAATGTCCATAGAGATACCTTACTAAAAGGATACAAGTCCTAAAGAAAATGTCCTACATGGACCACCTGAAAGCCCTGTCAATATACTTGATATCCTACAAACAGCTAAGAGATTACTTGTGTCTGGCATATAAGGCATTCTCCAATGTCCTTCTGATGAATTTATTGCACATAAGTGAGTTAAATGGCATTTGAAATACTTGAGCTAGAGATCTAAACCTCTTCTGCAACATCAGCAGAACAGTTTGGAGGGACAGGTTTATCTCACAGAGGATACCGCTGTCTTGGAACCAACTCCCCATCCACAAAAAACAAAGTTCAGCCCTGCCCATATTCAAGTTCAGCTTAGATCTATGGTTGGAAATCAGAAAATTTACCCCAGGACTTCCCCCTGTACTACTACCAATGGACAGAGGCAGCTCTTAACTGTTTTATCCAATACATGGGGCACCTCAAATTATCCATGGATTGATCTCAGTTATTCTCACTAGGGATAATATATAATTATTGACCATGTGATGAGAAGGGCCAGTCTCTGAACAAAATGGGATAGGTTAATTCCAGCACAAAAGGAAAATTGGCTAGGCTTAAAATGGCCCACAAGGGCAGCTAGCCTAGTACTTAACAATTAACCTATTAACCCATGATTCAGTGGCTACAGTCAGATAGCTGGCAGGCTCTATTACTTGTGTTGAGCTTTTAAGGCTATCACAATTCTATACATGCAGTGGCAAACTAGATGGAATCCCTTGAGAATTGATGGTGGTTTTCATAAATTCACTAGATATGTATCTGTTCTTTAAAGGAAACAAGGTAGGGGGATAGGAAAGGTTTGACAGAAAAATAGGAGTTAGAATGTAAGAGGATTACTCTGAAGAAGCAGAAGGGAAGTGGTTTACTTGGCTGTGCTGCAAGAGGTTACATTGGAAAAGATAATGTGAGTCGGAGGCTAAAGAAACTCTCTCAAGAAGGGATAATATGGTAAATGTTCTGGCCAAGAGAGAAAAATGGGGTTGTGCATCTTTGATGACAAAAGGGGGGAGGCACTTGGGTGAGAAAGCGTAGTGAAGAAGGAATGTGAGTCGTAGAAAGGAAAAGCATGAAATTTGGACTGCTTTCATTTGCTTTCATTCACCGAACGGTGGAGAAAGAAATTGTAAGGGAATTTTGAAACACCAGAAAGCCACCGAAGCAATAGAGTCAGGAAACATAACTTCTTTATTCACAAATAACCCAACGTTAAGTGCTTTTGTCACAAAGACTTCATTAGAACTAACATTCCCTCTGCTATAGTTCACTTATAAAGCCCAATAATTTCACTAATACCATAATTAACATCAATTAACATCATTAATTAACTTTTAAAAAATGTATTTTAAAAGGCAATGTAACATTCTTTAACATCCACTATTGTGTATTCTTTACAAAGAAAATGAATTACATATGGAAATAAATATATAAAAAAAAATATATATATATATATATATATACACACACACACACACACACACACACACAAAATTACACACTACACTTCTAATTGACTCAACCTTAGAATTGACAAAATTGAACAGCTATCGTTGAGCCCTGGTGGGTTCATAGCATTTAACAATAATTGCCACTTTAATTCACATTTATGTAGGTGCTGCTCCATAATAATGCCCCTTTCATCACTTTGGACATGTTCCTGAATAAAAAAATTTAACATATGTGTGGGATACAAAACCACATGTCGGTATAGAGCATTAGTATTCTTTGCCATCTTTACATCTCTCAAATGCTCATATATCATACCTTTAATCTTCCTACTGTTTTTTTTTTTCCACATAAAATGCTGAAGAATGTTCACAACAAGCAATATACAACTCCTTTAGATTCACAGTTATAATACCTTAGTGCTTTAAAATTCCTACCATTAACAAAAAATACTCTCCCTATTCCATATATAGGGACACTGGGAGCACCTACCACACTTAACCCCCCCCCCGGGTCATCCATTATTTATAATTTTTGATTTTGGTCATTCCAATAATTGTTTGATACTTCTCCCTTTCCTAAAAACAGTTGTAGATTTCTTATCCACTTTTTATGGGTCTATATCACATCATCGAACATGTATAAGTTCGAACGATATAATATCAAACCCAAAAGTCCGAAACACTAAAATAGTGAAGCCACGGCACATCGATTTTTTTCCCAGGGAAAGAAAAATGGTGGGCCATTTTCAGGGCTTTGCTATTTCCTCCACTGTGGTGCGATCTTGAAATTTGTATATTTAAGTAGAGGGTGTGGGGGGGGTGAAGCCCCCCACTTTAGTTTTAGTTTAAGGTTTATGTTTTTTTTTCTTTTTTTTTGTTAGGGAACAGTGATTTTTTTTCCTGGGAAAAAAATTGCTGTTCTGTGTGTTTGTTATTGTGCAGTTTCCTTCTTTTGGGTTTGATATTACATTGTTCGAACTTATACAAGTTCGACGATTTGATATAGACCCCTTTTTTATATACCTCATTATAACATGAGAAAATCACCCAATTTCTTTCCAGTATTTTAATAATTTCATAACTGTCTAGGGAGAATGTAGTAACAATCTACTTTCATTAACTTTACTAAATTTAACAACCCTTGTCTCTCCCTCTCTGTTATTCTCATTTACTTCAATAGGATCTATCTTTTCACCCAATAACAGTTTATATATCCTGTTTTTCCTTTTTACCACCACCTCATTTTTTAATTCCATTAAAAATTGTATGGGTTAACCACGATTATCAAACAAAGAAATTACAAAATCACACTCTTTTTCAGATCTGTCATTCTCTGTAACCATTCGTGCTATTTTTACTAACTGGCCTTTTACTACTGCCTTCATCTGGTGTTTGGGGTGCCAGCTATTGTAGTGAAGATAGGTGTTGGAGAAGGTAGGTTTTCTACAAATATTAGAGATATACCTCCTATGTTGACTTTCTTTAACCAATTCAACATCTAAAAATACACTTTTATCCACATTATAGTGATATGTAAAAGTAAAAAAATCTGTGTTATTTGAAATATATTCAAAAAACTACTCCAACTTTTCAACCATATCCAACCATAAGATAAATGCATCATCCAAAAAACGTGTGTAATAAGCCCAGAAATTGGCAAATCTACTTCTCAAAATGAACTAATTTCCCCACCAAGCCATAACTAAATTAGCAAAGACAGAGGTGCAAGCTGCCCCCATGGCCACCTCCCGTCTTCTGTTTGAAAAACTGACCTTCGAAAATCAATTCAATTTGTGAATAAAGAAGTTACGTTTCCTGACTCTATTGCTTTGGTGGCTTTCTGGTGTTTCAAAGTTTCATCTGTTCTTAGTTTGTTATTTGTCAAGGAATTTGTCAAAGTATGGGAGATAGTAATACAGGGCTATAGTAGGTACATGACTGAATGTAATTTTAATTTGGATCTGTGCAGACTGTGTTGTGGGAGAAAGAAAACTAAGAGAAACTGGAGAAAGCTGAAAAGTGAGTTGGAAGACTGAGGAATAGAAAACATGGAGGACTGTGAAAGAAAAGACTATAGATGTTACATTTTTACATTTTCAGAGTGAGAGTAGGACAGACCATCTCTTTATATGAATGGAGGAGATGAAGGGCGTGGCAAGGACTGAGTTGGAGAAATAAGCATTTCAGATCACACTTTATAGTGACTTTAGTGACAATGACTGTAAATGGCATACAGGAAGCAAACATAAGTGGATATGTGCTAAGATATACATTAAAAAGTACTGCAAAGAGGTAAAGATGGAGGGTTTTGGGTGGGGGTGATGGATGTCACAAGGAGAAATGGGTGGCTAAGAAATAGGAGGTTAAGAAGTGAGACAGACAAAGCAGTATTTGGTGGGAAGACAAGGAAAGGGAGGTG
Organism: Protopterus annectens; assembly: GCF_019279795.1. Taxonomy (NCBI): domain Eukaryota; kingdom Metazoa; phylum Chordata; order Ceratodontiformes; family Protopteridae; genus Protopterus; species Protopterus annectens. The sequence continues at coordinate 343,680,459 of NC_056748.1, read as the reverse complement.
ACAAGCACATGGAAGAAGGGACTCAGGTTGCAGGGGGTGACAGCAAGTACATTGAAGAAGGCCCTGAATGTAAAGGAGTGCAGGAAGATTATTGGGATATGGAGACTATATTACTGATGATATCAGCAGCCTGGAGGTAGCTAAGCTTTCATTTGAAGGTTAGAGAACAAGATATGAGTAGGGAAAATGCAAATGAGGGGAAAGGGAATTACCAAAGGGAGAAGCGAAAATGACAGAATAAATATTTAGGCAATTTTATGAGGATTTTATAGGAGTAAGTGAACAGTAGTAATGGAGAGTCTAAAAAGATGAATGGCAAGAAATGAGATAAGAAAGGGAGAGTGTTTAGAAGGAGAGAATGGGAGGGTCTAGAGAGACAAGCTGTAGCTGAAGGGGGGAGAGTCTGCAATGCATGATGGATCCCTCATGCATATGTGTATAAGATACTGAAGAAGAGACAGAGAAGATCCTTTTGCAGATGTGCAGTGCAACATTTGAAGTGATGTGTCTGTCTAGTTTTGTACATGATGTAGTAATGGTAGCACTGAAGGGGGGGGGGCAGAGTATTAGGACAGGATCAAGAATTATAGGACTACTATATTCTTTAAGACTGATGTGAAGACATTATCCAAAGTGTTTAAATTTTGATATCATGCAATAAACTTAGAGGAGGGGGCAAAAATGGCTTTCTAAAGGGCAAGTTGTCACTGAAGCACAAGAATTGGGAGTGGTACTAGATGGAGGAGAATAACGCAGAAAGGGAACAGGAAATGTTATATTGTCTGAAAAACATGAGTTTTCCCCTGTCCTGTGGAAATGCCTAGAAGTGGCAGTCAAGTGGAATAAGGACCTGACTAGGAAGGAGGAACTGTAGAAGAAAAGGCTGTGGGTGAAAGACAACTGAAGGGGGCAGCAGGCAGGTACTTGCTATATAACTGACCATTTTTAATGTAACTTTGGGTCAAATTGGTTTGATCACTACTCTTTGCAATGATAAGTGCTTGCCTGAATCCTAGCAGTTATATAATATTCTAAGATAAGAGCCACCCAGAGAAAGCATTTTGTATCTTTTGTTTGTTCAGTGGCTGCTTTTTCTTTGAGATTGTGCAGACTGAAAGTCAAAATAATTTATGGAGATGTGAGACATAGGTTGGCTTGCCTCATTCATGTAAATATGCTTTTTTTACAAGTAAACTACATTATGCATCAGAAGTATTTGTAGATCTTAAGTATACTTGAATAAGGAGCAGCAAGGAGATGCTGCCAAGCAGTTTTCTTTCAAACAGGTAAGTAAGTAAGTATAGAGGAAAGCATGAGAAGTGGGGCATGGAAGAAATGTCAAAATGTTGAAGGGTTGATATACTGCAGAGTTGTTTTGTATTGGGTAAGGGATATGGTGAATGAAATAGGAAGAATGTGACCTATAGGAAAGGATAATGGCTTATTGGAAGGAGATGATGTGAGGTGAGCAAATGAAGAGCATACCAGGATGAAATGGGGAGCACTAAAAACCACAGATTATTTTTATGTTATCTTTATATTTATGTATGTATATATATATATATATATATATATATATATATATATATATATATATATATATATATGGCTCCCCTACAGATGATCGAACTTCCAAAAGGACAACTTTCATATGGCCGAGACCATATGATCAACTTTTGGAAGTTCGAATGTTCTGAACAGACAGCTCCCTATAGCGCGGAACGGGAAAATTTCCATTTTATGCACTGTATTGCGATCTCAGACTTGGTATATTTAAATAGTAGTGGGGGGTGCAGGGGGGCTTGCCCCCTGCTAGCAACGTGTAGGTATTTTTTTTTCTTACATGTTAGAAATTCCAGAAGTCAAACATATGGTCTCGGCCATATGGGTTTCGGCTTTTTGAAATTTCGATCATGTATAGTAGACCTATATATATATATATATATATATATATATATATATATATATATATATATATATATATATATGTTAACAGGGCAACCACACTTGTCCATAAACCCTTTTCAGGTGTAACCCAGGCCTGTATGGGCAAATTAGCAAGAATGAACAAAGAAGTACAATTTACAGTATAATAATGGTGGGTGCAAAGATGAAGTTTAGGAAAAGTGAAAAGAGATTTTAATATGAATGGAGAAACAAGAACAGGGAAAGAAGTGGTGCATATGAACAACCAAAGTGATCCAGGTGGGAAAGTCTGAAACATTAGAGAATGCATATTGGATGATGCTATCTAAAGTAATAAATCTAACAAAATATTTAATCTGTTAACATCTAAGCATTTCTCTTCTTTATACTCAGGCCAAGAATATAACTAACATCTTTCCTTTGCACAATCAGAAAACACATATCTAAGGTTACAACACTTTACCGCAACACTGATAATTCCCTGTATAAATTAATGCAACTTTGGACTGTCCTGAATGTTATATTATACAGATACACCATGTTTTTTTATAAGTTGCCTACTAAATTTAGGATCCATAATTATGAATCATTAAAAAACTTAAAATCTAAAACACCAGATACTCATGGATATCCAAAGGTATATGCAGCTGTCTCTTGAATTTGTGTAAAGAAACACTGCTATAGATAAATATGGAACACTTACTCCATAATTATGGTAATCTCTGGAAAAACAAATAGTTTATTTTAGTTTCCAGGTTACAAAAGTTTTACAACTGTATTCTTAATTCTAGTATTCAGACAATGGTTTATTCTATGATTTTAAATAGCTTGATGGTTTCCCAGTGCCTTAACAATGAAATCATGTTTACCCTTCAGTAAATGGTAGATGACCAAATATGAATATATGCTTCTTCTTAATTCCTGCAATATATTTAACACCAGTCCCCTGAATTAAAGCCTTCTTTAAACATAATACAAAGGAAGCATTGTATTCCAATTAAAAATGTGTTAATACTCCTAAAAGTGGAAGTTAAACTGCAGTACCTTGGTTAGAGACACTTTGGAATTCAATAAATGATACAGAAACCTCCCCTAGCGATATCTGAAACAAAGAGAACAAAAGGCATTCATTCCCTCAGCCACAGTTGTGTCTAAATTCCCTATAAATGATACTGTCAGACCCAGACGTAATCTCTCCATTAAGAATGGAAAAAGCCATTATATCTCAAATGCATGACAAAAATATTTCATTTAGACTACAGCCATGTGTAATGCTTACATGAGAATAAAGAGTACAATCTGCTATGAAGTATAATATTGTTTGTGTTACTGAATTAATGAATCAAGCCTAAGACTATAAATTTGATCAAGTGGGAGGTTTGAGAATTTAAATATGAGGTATCAGAAATTATCAGACAAAATACAGATGGCTGATAGAATAAGATTTAGCATTAAGTAATTTGATCCAAGCAAGAGAAACTACTTTGTCAATCACGCGTACAAGAGCTCACAGAAGATTTTAAGATATAGAAAGTTTCACGAAAGTTAAAGTCTGAAATGAGTAGAAATAAAGAAAGTTAGTTTTTAGAGCTTTAACAAGCAATACGAAGATAGTTCTAAGAAGAACTACAAAACTTGAGTATAGAAGTATGGTAAAATACATATCCTACATACAATTAATTCAGATGAAGGTGTTTAAAAAATAAGTTTGCTGAAGTATGCAAAATAAAAGGAAACCAGATTTTGTTGCAGATGCTTTAAGGAGTAAAACTGGGGCAAAGTCATTAAAACAAATCGTGGGTACAAACTGTATAGAGAATACTGCATGCAAGATAGAATTACAGAGATGGTACATCTGGTGAATGAGTTGGAAAAATGGTTAATATTTAGATTAGACACTGATGCAGAGTTTGATATAATATCTACTCAGACATTCAAAGTGTTGAGCTTCATAGCACAGAGGAATAAAGCCCTTGAATCACAGAGAGAGATACAGAGCTGACTGCTACCCAGATGGCCAGGAATCAAATAACCCAGAAAAAGTAGGGGCTAATGAAAGAGGGAAGTATTAAGCACCCAATATGGTTTCAACCATCCTGGGAAGAGGGATTTAGTGTAAACCATTGCAGAACTGGCTTCTGCTAGAGGCAGAAGATATAACATGCAATAACTGAACTGAAATATCCAGGCACACCAAGCTGTGCTTTGCATAGTAGCCAGCCATCAAGAGGTGGGAGAGATTCTCATGCCTCAAGGTAGGATTGTAGTGACAAAAAGAGATCAGGCTGCTGTATAGCATGTAGGCCATGGAAAGCTAAAAGCAAATCACTATGGCTGCTGCGATGGTGGCATCCTCTTCACCTGGCTCTTGTCCCTAGTCATGCATTGGTTAAGAGAGACAAACACTAGTAGAAAACTTTCTGCTAGGGACCATTTATCCTCCACAGGGAAACATGGAGCACAACCAGCCTAGAGTTGAAAGGTAATGAATCAGTGACTGAACAGCAGGGAAAGACTAATGGTCAATAGTAACAAAGAAAAGAAATAAAGAAAAACATTTGAAGCACCGAGTTTGAGAAAGAGTAAGCTAAAATAATTGATGCATAGATTTCATAATTATCCTTGTCAACAAATAAATCTGTCACCTCTGAAAATCTTTATGTGCAACTATAAAACAAGAGATAGAGAATTAATTTACAAATAAATAAGTTCACCTTCTGCGGTGGTGCAGCAGTAGCATTGTTGCCTCACATCAAGAGGTCCTCCTGTTCGATTCTTGGCTGGAGTGCAGGGAGTGCCTTCTGTGTGGAGTCTGCATGTCCTCCCCGCAGTTGAGTGGGCATTTGAAAGACATGCGTAAATGGGCATGCCTTCATTGAAGGTTGAACATTGAGCTGGCACCTCAGTGTTCGTGAAAATCTACTGCAAATCATTAGCGGACCGGAGTTCTGCTGTGGATACCTCTAACTGGGAAAAACAGAAAGACAACAACTGTGTGTTCGTAGTTCAAATGAAAACAGGAGTCAGATTTTTAGCGCTTTCATTCCTTTACTATCTGAACTTCTTCAGAAACATTTCATTTAAAAATCAAACCATTTATATACAGGCAGATTGATGACATCACAATGTAATTAAGACTTTGAACAAATAATTAAAGCAACATTACATCAAACTATAAAAAAATGCATGAAAAACTTCTCAGTAGGAAAAAATATGTCATATATTACATCACTTTAAGAATGTAAAAATAATGTAAAAATAAAAAACAAAAAATAAATGTTTCACTGATTTTTTGTTATCAGTCAAATACATGGCATGGAAAAGAGTTTGCAGTTCGAATGCACATTTACTTTGTCGATCACAAATGTGCAGACAGACAGTTTGATTAAAGGCATTAAAGCCTGGACAGGAATTGTTTCTCAGAAAAGGGGTATAGCTAAATTATTTTTTTCTGTTATTCTTGCTCATGAAATTCTTAACTGAATAGATAGTTCTTTCCATTTGCTCTTGTTCATAACTAGATTTGTTATAATATGCTTGAACTTCCACTCTTGCAGAAATCTTATGTATTCTTGACTTTTGTATTGCAGACCATTGTTATATATGATACTAGCTATTCCCTGCTTTAAGAATATGGACACTTTTTTGTGCGTCTGCCAATTTGTTTTTTCATGAAATTTGAAATAAACTACAGATACAAGATGCATGCCTTATTTGAAATGGAGCAAATATGTGTCCACTTTGTTCCATGGATGAAGATATTCTTCATTGTCAACATAACCATGGATCATATCAATCAGCTTTTCTACTTCAAGATTTTCATTTTGGAATGCATTGTATGTGGCACATCTCAGCATTACTTATTCTATTTGAGTCATATCTGGCTATTGCATTATATCTCTTACTCTTTTTTCGCTCATTACTGCTGCAAATAGGATTCGGGTATCTAGCATTTGTCTTCAGTTGATTAGAAACTTTTATTCAACAGCTTTGAGCATTAAGCCTTGAAAACAATTCATTTCTTCCATGACAGAAAATGGCACTATTTAGGAACATACCAGAAGATGACTAGTCACATGCACCATTAAGCAGACAAATTTAAAAGACCCTTACACCCTTTTATAGGTTCATAGGTGTTTACTAGGCTAACAACCACAAGGGCCTTTTTAAGCCTAGCCATGCATTAAAAATCTCTGACAAGTTCTGGTACCCTTGATAAGGCTTGGGAAATTAAACATGTACAAGCAGGGGCCTGGGTGATGAACCATTTATTGTTTATAGGTGCCAAGCCGGGGTGAATTTCCTGTACCCAACCAATTGCCAAGTTATACCTGAATAGGATTAGGAAAGAACTCAGCTTCACATGGATAGGTAGCCTGTTCTAGAGATGGGGTAGTCTCTGGGATACATACCTGTCTCTCCAGCAGGTCCTATTTATATCACAAGCAAGGTTGAAGTCTTTAGAATGAGAAATTCTGGTGCTGTTTATTTTGCATATATTCAGGAGGTCCATCAGTGTGGGCTCTGATAATGCCCTATATGCCAGCATAGATCTCACCTTAATAGCCTGTAGGAGACAGAATACAGAGATAGTGCCTTGAGGCAGTCCGCATAGGGCATTTTACTTATGCCCTGTACTCTTTTAGTGCGGAACCTCTGTAGACGTTCTATTTGTTGGATATGCCTGGTTAGGTACATACCAAAGCGGGCATTGTACTCATTGATAGGAATGATAAATACAGGGGAATAATGACTTCCTTGAATCTAGAAGCCATACATGTGTTTATAAGTTGTGCAATATAGAATGATTTCTTCACTGCTATAGACACATGATGGTCAAAGGCTAGATTACTGTCTATATGTGTCCCCAAGTCCTTGACTACTGGCTCAACTCTAAGGGGAGTGTTGTCAATATGATAGTTACCACGGGTGGATGAGCACTTAATAGCTCTTACCTCCCAAATTGTGCAGAGCCATACATGATAACCCTGAGGTAAATTTGTGTCTTCCCATCCATTCATCAAGACTAGCCTTAAATAGCATTTTTTGACCAGTAGCGGTAACTTATTCCATAGGCTAGGAATACACTGAGTTAGGAACATATCTATCCCATGAGTCTTGTTTATTTGTTAGTGCATATTTAAGTCCTTACTGTGGGTATTTGTAGAGCCACTGGTTTTGCAAAGAAATAGGAGGTCAAATAGGATTGGGTCTTTCATGGCTTGAAAAGTGAGACACAGATCACCTTGCAGTAACCTTTTGGCTACTAAGTATAAGAAGAGCTGTGATACTCTATTGAAATAGTTGAATGATTTAAAAAACTTTACTTTTCTTGCTTAGAAATCTTTGGGGGCCTTTCCAGTTGAACAATATGCTTGGATTTGTACACACTAAAGGGAGCGTTGCATTCAATGATGACTTTTATAAGTGAAGAGTATAGTGGTAGAATGACATCTTTGGATTCTGAAGATATTCCTTTGGAAGTTAACTGCTCTAGATAGAAGGATTTCCTGAGTGTTGTGGAGACATGATGACTGAATGGGTGAAAATTATCCACATAAGTACCTAAGGCACTTATGATCATATCTGTCTGAAGAGGAGTACCAGTTGTAATGTATGAGGTGAGGAAAACCTTTCTGCTAAACACTACTATGCTGCATTTTTTCCATTTAGTTTGAGACCCCTTTTGATACACCATGCATGTGCATATTCCAGCACTTGCTGGAGCTGTTTTGCATCAGTGGATGAGTACATAGCAGTGCCCAGTTTGCAGTCATCACTAAACCTGGTCAACCACACCTCTGGGATATTGCCTTGGATATCTGTGAAATAAATGCCAAACAGAAGAAGATTCAGATCTGCTCCCTGTGACACCTATTCAGAGGGGGAGCCAAGAAGCTTTCACAACTTGAGATCTGTTGGATAGCCATTTTGCAATCCAGCAGACAAAACAGGAGTTTACATTAGGCTTATCTAATTTTTCAATACCAGCATGGTGGATAGTGTCAAAAGTATTGGCCAGGTCAAGATAAGCAGAGTGCACAGAATGATCATTGTCCACTGCCTTTTTAGCATTTTTAAAGAAGCTTACTAGCTCAGGAGACAGTACTAGACCTTCACAAAATGAGACTGATAGGGATCTAGATCAGTTAAGTTGCCTATGTTTGCATAAATGAGTTCTGCTATGGTATGTTCCATGGTGTTGCATATAAGGCTGATGAGGTTTATAATTACCTGAGACAGACATCCTTATGTAGGAGATTCACACTGGCTGTTCTCCATGCATCAGGAACCAACCCTGTAGATAAGCTTAGGTTGAATGGTTTAAGCAAAGACTCAGATAGTGCATATTTGGCACTGATGAGAATACGTCCTGGCAAGTTGCCTGTTCTCATGGAAGTATTATTTTTAGCCTTTGACAGGGATTCTAAGACTTGTTACAAGGCAATTACAGGGGAAATTAAATTCTCAGGGATAGCCGGGATAACAATGTTGATAAGAGAGGTATAGTTAGCACGGAATTGACCTACTGATGTATTAGCTATATCCTTGAGGTCTGACTGGGTATTATTATGGATGAGCTCAGTGCAGTGCTGAACATTATTCATTCATTTTCTGACGTAAATGAAGAAAGATTTGTAGTTCCCTTTGAACTCTCTAACAAACAAAATTTCTTTCCTTACTGATAATTTTTGCTTAAGCCAACCATTATTGCATCTTCTTTCAGCAAATGCATTTTAAGACAGTGCCAGCAAATCTGTGGAATTTCTCTTCTGTAAGAGATAATTGTAGAATTATACAAATAACCTCTAGTTCTTTTTCTAACAGTCCTTTTTGTTTCCCTTGTAAATGCACTCTTTTTAATGTATCTGCTATGTACATTTTCTTGCCTGGTCTATATTTCCCTTTAAGATAATACTTCCACAGATTAAGTAACATCCTGTGAAATTTTGGATGTGTCTTGTACAAAATCTTTCTGAATATGCTTTAATAGGTTTTGTGGTCTACATATAACTGAACTTATCTACTATATCCATATTCACAAATTTCCTCACATCCATACAATAGTGCCAACAGCTTATTTTCTGTATGAACACTTCTTTCTAGTACAGCTGTAAATATTTTTGACTAAAGGTAATTGACATATATTCTTATAAGTCCAATTCTTACTGGCTTCTGCTTGCAGAACAATTGACTTTTTTTATTTCATAATATCTTAATGCTAATACACCTAGTTCCATTCCAAGTTCACTTCTCATTCTAACAGTATTCTTAAAGGCATAGTTAATGCAGTTCTGTTAGGTACACACCTTACAAGACTCTGTATCATCAGCAGAAATTTTTATTTTTTTTCATCTTATGTCATTGATATTTGTATTGTTCTATTTTTTCTTCATTAGGCTTCAATCCCTCTTATAATAAAATACCACCCAACAATTTGAAACTTATCACTCTTATTTTGCACTTGTTTTATTTAATTTGAAATGATGTTGCCTTAACCTATCACTAAAAATGCATTCTAAAATAATGGGACTAAACCCAGAGTGACTAGATAGCACTGCACTTGATCTAAAGTGCTAAACAGCATTCTAGAACATCAAAAGTATTACTCCCTTTAATTATTTGCCTCCATTTGGAATTTGCTGATATAATTAATTGAAGCAATGGTTAGGAGCCCAGCACTGTAACAAAGAAAGTTAAATCCCTATCATTCAGATGAGCTGAATTTTCACAGTGGCTAAGGTGCCAAATGAGCTAGGAAGGGCAAAATGAAAGTGGGTGGTTAACATCAGCTTGTCTTTCCTGCAAGAAGGAAGCAATTGCATCTATTGGCTGATGACTACCATGCATACCTCTCAACTGTACATATTTTCACAAAATTTCCAGATTTTTGCCTCATATTTTTGGTCAGTTTTTCATAAAAAATGTGATTTTCTGGCAAATTAGTAGCAAATCATTAAGGATTGAAGTTAGAAAATAATGACAGACATTTTTATGAGCTAGACTTGAACTTTCATGTGAGAGCAATAAATTCCTTTCTGAATGCTTGCATACTGCAATATTTATAGACATATGAAAATGCATGCTTATTTGCAAAGTTAACAGTATAAATAATATAAAATATCTCTTAAGATGATTAGCTTATAGTGCAGCATTAATGAAATTCTTAACATAATCTGCTTCACCTGATGTCATGGAATAGTTTAATATTTCTAAAACACAAGTGACTTATAAAATGAATCTTTCTGAATATGCTTTAATAGGTTTTGTGGTCTACATATAACTGAACTTATCTACTATATCCATATTCACAAATTTCCTCACATCCATACAATAGTGCCAACAGCTTATTTTCTGTATGAACACTTCTTTCTAGTACAGCTGTAAATATTTTTGACTAAAGGTAATTGACATATATTCTTATAAGTCCAATTCTTACTGGCTTCTGCTTGCAGAACAATTGACTTTTTTTATTTCATAATATCTTAATGCTAATACACCTAGTTCCATTCCAAGTATCTTCGGTACGGTCTACTATATGCATGGACAGTGACTATGTATATACAGCAGTGACTGTATATGCAGCTCTGTCTCCCAGCATATTTCGCATCATGCTCCTCTAAAACATGCAGCTTTCTCAATTATGAAAGCATGATTGCAAATATGAAAGTATGAATGAAAAGAGACAATAATTCATATATTCACTGCAGGACATTCTACAGTAACAATTTTAATGTCATCTGTTACTTACACTTTGTCCTTTCTTATAGTGTCTCTTATTACTTGATAAGTCATTTAGTTTAAAAAGCCAGCCCCCAAAAAAATGTCAAGATGCCATAAGGAGCTTTAGTTGTTAAATGTAAGTATCCATCATGAATGAGTTAATTTCTATAAATGTAGTATATATGTTAGAATGCAAACTCTGATTGCAAACTAGATGACCAAATCATAAAAAATTGCATCATCTTTAAAGTGTATGGACAATGTGACATCAACTTAAAGTTTGAAAACTGTGCATCTACCAGAAAAGCTTATGTAGCTAGGGTAATTCTAAAAGACAGTCTGGTCACTCCAGAGAGAGAGAAATTTCCCATTTTATACCTTATTATTGAATACAGTACTCCATTCTGTAACCTTTGAACAAGGCATATAAAAGAACATGAATAGGTACAAAAGGGCCTGTACCACTCATTGGTCACAATGCAGGGGCTTTGGTCTGATCACCCTAGGCCCTTTCTGCCTGCGTTGTACCAGCAGCTCCACATGTTCAGTGCCAGTGATGCTGAAGTGCTATTTGAGGCCTTTTATAAGGTGCTGATGGCCTCACTTAATCTACTGGCCCCAGTGCACATACAGCTGGTACTCCATTTGCCCAGAGAGCCACAGTTTAATCTTGAGGTCTATGAACTTAGCAGCACCAGTCCGCTTAAGGAGAAGCTGTTAGTGGATAACCACTTTATGAAATGCTGGGCAGAAGTCTGCTGGAAGAAGTTTTTCTACTTTTCACAGATGATCTCTCATAGGAAACGGAGTGGTTGATGCTTTCTTGGTGGTGCAGAGACTGTGGGGTCTAGCCTACCTGACCAGCTAGAAAGTTTGGTCTAATAAATTGTGCAAATTGGAAGCTTGGTATTTTGTACATAGCATTCCTTTTATCATATCAGGGGTGACATAAAAACCATTTATAAGGGTTATGAGTTCATACAGGGAATGTATATTGTCTTTCAGTTTTTTTTATTTTTTTATTTTATTTTACATTTGTTAACCGGGCTAGTCCAACTGGATATATTTCCATTTTCAGCAGAGGCACGGGGAGAAAAGCTCTACAGTAACATTTAAATGTTTATAATGTACAATTTTCTGAGAAAAAGGAAGCATGAAAGTGTAAGACAAACAGTACATGAGAGAACAGTAGTTCCAAAGTCAAAACTATCTAAGAAACAATACTATATAGAAAGAGAAATATTTACGCCAATATAAAAATAATACAATCATTTGAAATCTGTAGAGAGCCTTAGCTACAGTAAAATAAGCTAATTAAGAAATACAGGAACTTTGAAAGGAATAAGATACTCCTACAGTAATGTATGTGGGGTTGTTAGCAAATATGTTCACAGATAGATCATCTCCTATTTTTAGGAAACAGTTTAAAGTAGTTTATGCTACTAAGGGGTAAGTAGTGACTGAAAAAGTAAAAGGGGAGGGAGGATATAGAAACATGGCAAAAAAAGAATGCAGACAATTAGTCAGGGTAACAACAAGGGCATAACCAGTTGCTGTGAGCTTTCTCTACTGGACTTTGATCATTTTCTTTATCATCTCTCTGGTATGCACACTGCTGCAGTGAACTATATCTTGCCATAACAAGCTTGTGCAAGCTTGCCTCGAGGTCTTGGTTCCAGTCTATTGCCACATCATGAATGCTTCTCTTGGGGATAGGTTTTTCTCAGGAGTTTCGGATGAGACCTTGGTACCCCGGTTCTTAAAAAGCCTGGTTTAGATTACAGTGTTCTGGATTGTTATAGACAACTTTCAAACCTGCAATTTGCATGTAAGATTTTTGAGAAGCTGGCTTATATACATTTATATTATTATTTAAGAAATAATAACATCAATGATCTTGAGGGACCACCTTATATACTACTTTGGTATCATAGAGGTAGCGCATAATGGGTTTGCTCCCTACCTTTTTGGACAAACTCAAAGAGCAGCAGAAGGGGTTCACAGCTTTTCTTCCTATGACTTAGCCTGTGGTGGGATGCAAGGTTCAAATTTGGACATGTTATTATTTCAGTAGAGATAGGAGATGGTATTCAAGAAAAGGCTTGCAATACCAATACTATTCTGACACACAGCTATTTTCCCCTTCCCACAGATGTCTTTATCTGCCAAATATGAATCAGCAGAAGACTTGAAATGCCTCCATAGCTAGATAATTGAAAATTCCCTGACGCTCACTACAGCCAAAATGGTTGGCATGGTTTTTCATGCCACCTTACAAGATTCATCTGAACGAGCTTTAACCCCCATTAAAACCTATAGTAGGAACAAACTAAAAAAAGGACTTGGTTTCAGCTATTTTTAAATCATCTTATTTCTATCTTAGAAATACTACCTTGATTAAACATAATATTCCATCTGAATACTTTCCTGTTTTGGTACATGCCTTGATTTCATTGTGATTGGATTATAGTAATACCTTGTACCTGGGGCTTTCAGTCTCAGAACCTACTCTGACTCTGACTGTTGCATGACTCTACACCCTTAATACCTATCAGAATGCCATGTTACCAGTATGCCACACTGCTCCTGCATATTTTGCACTGGCTACCAAACAAGTATCATGTCATCTTTAAAGGTGTGGGCCTCGTCTACCTAGCCCTACATGATTTGGATCTTCCTTGCCTCAGGGACTTGCAGGATTGGTATTAATCATCCTGGAATTTTTGCTTGATCAATCTGTGACTGATGGTGGTTTCTGGCACACAACTGGAGTATTCTAACATTTGTTCATTTGCTTATCAGGGGCTGAAATTTGAAATGTATTACCGGATGTCCTCCATCCTTACTAGTGTTAAGAAGGTTTTAAAATCCTGTCTCTTTAATTTGACCTTTAATGATGACATTTGGCACTTATGATGGCCTTCCATTTTCCTGTAGTCATGATTTCAATTAGTAGTATATCTTGATTGTGTTACTTTTATTGATTTCTCTAATAAAATTAACTTTTTTTCTTTTGCTTTATTTATCTATTTCTTCATGCAACTCTTAGAACTATAATGCAGTGTCTTTGGAAATAATTGTGAATATTATTATTCCAGAAACAGGATTACTCAGGTAGTCACAATTTAGCCTCTGCTTTACCATACCACTACCCAAATTACTGCACCCATCTTCTCCTGAGGATTACTGTCCTGCCACCCATGTTACATTTGTGGCACATTCTTTTTTTGTTTTTTTGTTTGTTTGTTTTTTGCAGTGGGGTTGTGTTCTCCAGCATACTCCCTACTCTCTAAACATACTATCTGTGAGGTCACAGGAACTCTTAGGAAAGAGAATAATCATGTTTCCTTTTACATGGGGACAGGGTGGACACATCCAGAAAGCAGAAAGTCAATGCACAGAGGTGACCAGAGAGAGAAGTCGGTAAGATGAATGGTAAGACAAGTGTTGGGTATTAAACTGTAGGAACCTACTTGTCATTACTGCCCTCTTGAAAGAATCCCAAAATGAAACAGTCTGCTTAAATTTCATTTATGTCAGTGACAAGAAATTCTCAAAACAAAGGCCTCAAGAAGCTCCCTGGCACTACCTCAGCTTCTTCCTTCTTCCTTTCCAAAAGAACATAAGGAGACATGGACCAACATGGACAGCTGCAAACAAAGGCACTTTGAGCTATTGATTTCTTTTACACCAATGCACTGTATGAACACGTACACAAATGCATGGATCTCGCCATACCCAATAGAACCAAGACACTCTCCTCCAAAAAAAGGAAGCCAATCTGGTGGTCCCCTGCCGTAAACAGACTCTACAACAGAAGGAGGAAACTGATGCAGAATAAGGTGAAGTCCCAAGACTGGAAAAACTCCCTTATCTGCCTCAACAAAAAGTTGAGATCCCTCATCAAATCCTCTAAAGCTAGGTATGAAAACAGAATTGCAACAGATAGTAAAGACAACCACAAGGCCTTCTATAGTTATGTAAAGCATCTCCACGACAATACCCAGATTTGCTCTGAGCTACTGCACAATGGTACCTCCTATACCGAGCCAACAGATATTGCCAGCATACTGGCTGACGGATTCAGTGCCAACTTTACCCCCCTCTCCCCCCCAAGGACCAATCACAATACCAGTAAATTGCCAGGCACCCATTACTGCTGCACATGTTAAAACAGCACTGTCCAAGGCCAAGAATACAGCTTCTGTGGGACCTAACAATATCCCTGGTTGTGTTCTACATGAACTACAGAGTGAACTGGCACCTCACCTGTGTACTCTGTTCAGTCACAGCCTCACCTCAGGCTTTGTTCCTGCCGATTGGCACACTGCTACAGTTATCCCTCTCCATAAAGGAAGAGCGATTACAGACCCAGAGAACTATCACCCCATTAGCCTGACAAGTCTGATATGCAAAGCTATGGAATACATCATCATGGACCTAATAAACAAAGATATAGGGAATCTCCAAACTCTGGATCCCACACAGTTTGGTTTTGTGAAGGGTAGATCATGCCTACTCAACTTGGTCAACTTCTTTGAGTCAGTCACCAGAGCTGTGGATGAAGGCAAGGTGGTTAATATAGCCTACCTTGATCTGGCCAAGGCATTTTATACCATTCCCCACTCAGAAATCATAGAAAAACTCACTAAGCTTGGCATCAACCCCTTTATCTCTAGGTGGGTTGCAAACTGGATAGAATCCACAGTGTGAAAGTAGTTGACTCCAAGTCAGACTGATGATTAGTCTCGAGTGGAGTCCCACAGGGTTCGGTCCTGGGTCGTCTCCTGTTTGGTATCTACTTTTCTGAAGTCCAGGCCAACACGAAGGGACTCTGGCTGACAACATTCTCAGACAATTGCAAGTTGGGAGCTATTATTAACTCCCCAAGTGATATTGACATCCTACAGAATGGCCTCACTGTCACCAATGACTGGTGTCAGAGCCATGGCCTTAAGCTCAATGCCAAAAAATGTGTTGTCACCCCCTTTGGGAAAAAAATGGTTCCCATGAATTACCCCACTGATGGTAGTCCACTGAACACAGAAGATGTTATAAGAGATCTGGGAACACAGGTTGACAGCAACCTCTCTTTTGATCACCACATTACTACTGTGGTCAGAAAGTCCTTCTATGTGGCACATCTCATTATTAAGGGTTTTCCATCCAGGAAGAAAGAGGTCATTGTCTCCCTCTACTCTTCCCTCATTAGGCCAATTATTGAGTACAATACCCCATTTGACATGTACCTCACTAGACACCTGCAACAACTGGAGAGGCCACAAAAGTACCTCACAAAGAGGATCCTAGGCCTTAAACACTTGTCCTATATGGACAGACTCAAAAAACTCCATCTATTCTGTGTCTCATATCGCCTACTTAGAGGCGATCTCTGCTTGACTTACAAAGCCATGTCTGATCCAGCTCTGTTAGAAATGCTTCATCTAAAGAAATCCCAATCCCTCTGCACCACATGCTCCAGAGACCTCAACCTCATTACCACAATTAACAGAACATGCTGGAGGGACAGGTTCATAACCCAGAGACTGACCATGCTATGGAACAGACTTCCCATACATGTCAAGCAGAGCACCTCGCTGACCCTCTTCAAGAGAGATCTTGATGAGTGGATGGGAAACAGAAAATTCACCCCGGGGTCGGGTGGCACTATGCCAGGGTAATCCTATGGCTAGGCTTGTAAAGGCCCCAGGGCCATTAGCCTAGTACACACCTATGAACCTATGAATATATTACACTAATTTCTTCTTTGTGTTGTCTACCAATGAAATATGCATTTCTAGTTTCTGTGAGTTGATCTTATTTTGCATTTATAAAATAAACTGCTTAATGTGTTTCAACTTCATTATTCCATGGGAATGCTATTCTGCTGACATCACCTTTGAGTAAATTCAAAAGCAGTACATAATAAATGTTGGTGATGTCCTTAGTTTTAATGCAGTTTCTGTGATGTATGCCTTATATTGATAATTAACAACAGTTGTAAAATATTATGCTGGTGAAGTAAATTAAGAACTGACAGACAGTAATTGTTATTTTGTTTATTTTATGGGCTACCTGAACTGCTAGTCCAGAATGAAGCTAACTTGTTGTATTTGCCTTTGCTAGAAACTAAATACATTATAAACCCATGCTAGTGTAAGAATGGTGGTGCCCATAATCCTGAAACCTTAATATTTTTGTATGCTTTGTGTGTCTTATATTGCTTGCCTAATACAAGAGAATTAGGCAACTCATAACCTAAACTATCTGTTAAGACATCAGCCTTCCACATGCACTGTGCTGCAATATGTGCAAACTGCTACAGTGCTTTCTGTGAGGCACACCCCTATCTGTACAGACTGATTTATAGTATAACATTATTAAAGAACACCCAGAAAATAGTTTACCTAAAGGAAGCCACCATACTAATATGTCTCTTTCTAACTGACAACAACTGCATTATAACCAACATTTATATATGCTGCCTTACCTAGATAGATGTATTATTTATATTCCAGACAATTGTCTTCAGCCTTAACAGTGAGCATATCAGAAGTATAAGGTGATTATATACGAAATTACACTTGGTGCTTTCTTCACTTGTTCAGAAGATGTTCTATATTGTTTAATACTACAATGGAAACTTGCATTACATACTTCATATCAAATAACTTTTTATCTTTCATAGCTTGCATATTTTTCATTTAAGTTAATGAATGTCTGATCAGAACATTGCTAAAGTTACTGGCAAATTGCTGGCAAACTTAATTTCTCTCCAGTGGACAACAGGATGGCTATGTAACTGACATCCCACAACAGACAGTGTATGAGTTGAAAGCTAAATATTATCTTTAAAGTTATTAAACAAGAGGTTTGGCAGAAGTCAGACTAGCCAGTATAAATGTCTTTATATAACTGCTATATTGTTTGTTAGATGTGTTCATGTCTGTAATCTAGCTAAATAATGACTTATTGATTTATTTAGCAAATTAGTTATTTTGTCCTGCACGCCTTATGAGAATTGCAATGCCTCTATTCTTTCTAGCTACTTCTAACTCAGAAACAAATCCATCTTTATATTTAATAAGAGATTGTGCTGTCTACTGAACTGTAGTTATTATAGGAAAAGCCAAGGAGCTGTACATCCCAGAATTTGATTTTCATTTTACTCTCAGGGCTGCAGCATTCAGGTCCCATAACTAAAAAATACATCTCTCTTCTAAACTTAGTACAAATGCAAAAGGCTGCTTTGCTTCACCGTTATGATACAGTATTCCAGTTCTAAGGTGTATATAGATAATCTGCTTTGCTCAATGCCAGGTAAAGTCAGGTGTTATCTTTTTTCACTTCCTCCACTCCATACCTGAACTACCAGTAGGTTCATAGGCTGATACTAAGCTAAGGACTGCTAGGGCCCAGGCCCTTACAAGCATAGTTGTGTACTCCAAACCAGTTTGGTTCCAAGTATCATATGGGAGGGGCATATTAGTAGGCAGGTAGCTAAGGATTTGTAGGGGGTGTTAGGATAATACTTCTCTTATTGATGACCTCTGTCCTTAGGAGAAATGGGGGCCAGATCGGGGGGGGGGGGGATTTATAATTTCCCATCCAATTGTCAAGGTTTTGTTTGAATAGGGTCAGAGATTAACTTTGTTTTACAATGATGGGAAGCCTATTCCACAGTGCAGGGATCCTTTGGGACCCATATCTGTCTCTCCAGCATGTTCTGTTTATGTCACAAGTGAAGTTCAGATCTCTGGATCTAGAATTTCTGGTGCTGTTTGTTTTGTATGTCTGCATCAGATCCATCAGGACTGGGTATGAGGAAGCTTTGTAAGGCAGGCAAAGATCTCCTTTCAGCAACCCGTAGGAGACTGAATACAGAGACAGATCCTTTAGGTTGTCAGTTTAGGACAAGGTATTCATGCCCTGAATTCTCCTAGTGACAAACCTTGGGGCATTCCAACTGTTGCAATTGTCTGGTTAGATATATGACAAAGGGGGCACTATATTCAATAACAGGTCTGATAAGGGCTGAGTAGAGTAATACTATAACTTCCTTGGAACTGGATGCCATACCCTTACCTATAAGTTGGGCGACAAAGAATGATTTTCTTTATTATCTTAGCTACATGTTGGTCAAAAGCCAGATTGCTTACATCTTCTCCCAGATCCCTTACTACTGGGTCGACTTTTAGGGGCATTTAATCAATGGAGTAATAAAGTTTCATTGACAGTTTCACAAAGATCATTATAATGCATTTTTGACATTGCGTTTTAGGCCGTGGCTTAAGCACCAGTCATTTATCTGTGTTAAACACACTTGCAAGACATTTGAGTCTTGGGAAAAATCTATAATAGTTCCCAGTTTACGGTCAACTGAAAACCTGTTGAGCCAGAAGACTTTAATGTTAGCCTTGATTTCTGAGAAGTAGATGTCAAACGAGAGCAGATCCAGCATGGAGCGCTGGGTATTGCACTGGTGATTGGTCTCTTGGTGGAGGTGGTCTCATGGATCATGAGTTCTTTGGTAATGCCTTTGAACCAACCAGCAATCCAGCGAGTTATGTAAGGGTTTACACCTATCTCAGAGAGCTTGCCAACAATGCCTGAGAAGGGTATTGTATCAAACGCCTTAGTTGGGTCAGGATACACTGTATGCATAGTTTTACCCTCATCCATTGCCTTTGCGACCCTTTCAAATAAGTCTACCAGGTTAAGTAGGCATGACCTTCCCTTAACAAAGACAAACTGGGAAGGTTCCAGTGTCTGTAGGTTGCCAATCTCCTTATTTACCATTTCCATGATAATTCATTCCATGGCTTTGCATATCAGGCTTTCACTTTCAAAGACATGTGTCTGAAGCATTTCTCCCCAGGCCTCCGCTGAAAATTGGCTTCATTCCAAGTTGGACTTTCCCAGTAAACAAATGTTAAATAAAATTAAATAAACAAAGGCTTGTTAGACTGATGGGTGTGTAGTTCCTTGGGTCAGTTGATGGTCCACCCTTATTGATGAGAATGACTGTTGCAGTCCTTCATTCACTTGGAATATAGCCTGTTTCAAGGCTGTAGTTGAGGAACGCTTCAAGTGGTCCTGATAGGTCATGTTAGACTGTCAGCAGGCAGCTGGTGATGTTGTCAGGACCCATGGAGATGGTGTCCTTGGTTTCAGTGTGTGCGGGCAGCACCTGCTCCCTACTGATAGCTGTGAGAAATATGTTGGAGGGCACTTCTCATGGTGGAGCTGGGGACAAGTGAAGTCTGAGCTAGATTTATCTGCCAGTGGTCAGTATAGGTTGCGCAGTTCATCACCATTTCAGCACACTGTTGTGTGTTACCTCTAAGGTTACAGACATGGTTGAACAAGGCCTCACTAGTGAGGACATGACATGCCAAGGAGGGTGTAATGCTCTCCTATGTTAGTGAGTACTAGATTCAGTATTTTGATCCTCTGGTTGGTGTGTGCACTATCTGTTCCAGAGTGTTTGTGTTAATAAAGTCCAGGAAGCATTGTGCCTTTGAGTTTGAAGCAGTATATGTTTCCCAATCTACAAAGGGGTAGTGAAAAGCATATGGTGTTTGGTTGGATAATGAGCACCTCTAGTAGGTTTAGGAAAGTGCCATGAGATTCTAGGACCATAGATGGTGACCTGTAGCTAGAGACTTTACTTATGTTGACTTGCTTGTGGATGAGCTCCATGGTATCATCCTGTTTAACCAACCTAAAGGTATGCTTGTTGCTAACATAGATCAAAGCACCTTCACCTTTGGCCCCAGTCTGTGCCATTGTTAGTCTAAATGTGTGGAAGGCACTGTAACCTTCCACTTATGGAATACTTTCTATGGCTTTAAATCAATTCTTGGTCATGGCACAAATGTCTACATTATCCAGAGTGAGGAGGGCTTGAAGGGTGTGGAGTTTTTTGTTTATAATTTAGCCATAACACCTTAAGGTTGCTTGTAGAATTTTCAATATGTTGGTAGTTTTGTCTTTTGGCATAGCCTAAAAAGACTCTAAGGGGGTAGATAAAGTTTTATCCAATATCTGAAAGCCTAGGGGGGCAGGTGCAACCCATACTTGGCAAAGCAATCTGATCTTTTGCCCACGTTTTCCCAAGTTGATAGATATTGTATCACCTTGGAGTGACATCAGAAACTCAGCCAATTATTAAAATCAATCAATCAGTCCTTGGTGAAAGTAGAATGCTACCCAATGCAAGGCACATACCTAGATTTGTGAAGGTTTCTTTTAAGTGCCTCAGCATAAGATAATCTGTGTGTATGTGCAATGAATGGTATGTGTGGGTGGGTCCCCTTCGGTAGATCGAACTTTTACAAGTTTGAACCTCATATGGTTGAGACCATATGTTTGAACTTGTAAAAGTTCAATCGGACTGAATGGAGATCTCAGTACAGTGCGGAATGGGAAGATTTCCCTTTTCCGCAATTTAGTGTGATCTCGGAGCTGGTATATTTAAGTATGGGGGTGTGGGGCATGCAGGGGGGTATAGCAGACCTGCTACAGACATTTAGTTTTGTTTTTTGTTGTTTTTTTTTTTTTTACTTTTTTCTTCAGTGTTCGAACTTTTACAAGTTTAAACATATGGTCTCGGCCATTTGTGGTTCAAATTTGTAAAAGTTCGATCTACTGAAGTAGATCCGTGTGGGCGATGTACTCTGGATATTTCTTACGACCTCATTTGTATGCAAGACTTTTCCCTGCAAGGAAGTTATGTATTTACATCTCTCATATACCGTTTTATTTTTTTAATGATTAACTGATTGTTAGAGAACATGAGACAATTGCTACATTGCCTTAGGATGCCCCAAATTTACCAACCTAGCCACAGAGACATTTGGAAATTGCATATCCATGTTATCTGGTCCTGTAATAGGGTTGGCTGTTTAGGATTAAGGATCGGGTTCTAACACAGGTTTCCTAAGGTATCTTCTTGGGTTAAGGTCAGAATGCTACATAATGCTAGGGTATGGTAGTGCTATTTGATGCACAATCTAGCTGCTATAAGCTTATTTCTGCACAATCCCACACTGTTTACAGGTTTCAGTGATATTCCTAACTTTATAGGTAAATTTTACTATCTAGATATTTGCTACTATATTGAGCACTGCTAACCACCATTGCCCAGTGAAAAGCTCTACACAGAGAAAAAGAAAGCTTGAAAAACTGGCTCCTATCCTTCTAACCAATAAATAACCACAGTTTGAGCTACCCCCAGTGCTTTCCAACTCAGAGAGCCCAGGTAAACACCTTCTGCCACAAGATGTCTTATCCTGGAATCTGATAATGTAAAAGCAAAACAAAAGCAGCTTTCAAGTGCAGATTAAACAACAAACAACTGCCATTCAACTAAGTCTCTAGCTAGTTCACCCTTCTCAAAGAGATGTAGAAGCACAGACTAAAAAAGCCAACAAACAAAGAAATTACTATTTTTGTCAAAAATTAAATAAATGTTTTAAAAATGCTCAAAAACACTAGTGATCACTATATAAAACAAGTACAAGTATAGTTAATCAAGAATATATTCTTATTTACCTTGGATAGCTCTGGATGCAACTGAAACAATGGAAAAGCTTTGTAGAGCTCTCTGTAAGTGAACAAAGAGCCATGCAACTTGCCTGATCTATAGTACAGAAACAAATTGTAAACTGAGTTCTATGCCCTCTAGCTAATAAACAATGACACTTTGAGCTACCCACAGTGCTTCTCAACTCAGACAGCCCAGGTAAACACTTTCTGCCACAAGATGTCTGGCCCTGAAATCTGTTAATTTAAAAGCACAGCAAAAGCAGTTCTGAAGTGCAGATTAAACAACTACCAACAACTAAGTCCCTGGCTAAATCGCCCTTCTGCGAAGAGAAGTAGAGGCACACAGATTAGAAAAGCCAACAAATAAATTACTATTTTTTGCCACAAAATGAAATAAATGCTTTAAAATGCTCAAAAATAACAGTAGTTATCAGTTTATAAAGCAAGTACAAGTGCAGTTAATTAAGAAAATATCCTTAGCTTGGATGGCTCTGGATGTAGTTGAAACACTGGAAATGTGTTGCGGAGTTCTCTGTAAGTCCCTCCAGATTATCTCAGCATTCCTGTCTACTCTCTGTGGATACCCCTATAACTCCTTGACAATCCCAAACATATTCCTTTCCTGCTGGGGCCTGACTTTTCATTAACTCAGCCTTGCAGTGTAATTTATAACAGACAAGGAGCAAGAAGTCTAGGAAGATTTGGTGACAGGGTGATGTGATAAACTATGTTATAGTAGCCAGTCAGTTTCTCTAATAGAATGAGTGCCATGCAGTGATGTCAGCATGTCTGGTGCATTTACCTACCTAAAAAGCACTGGGCACTGG
Organism: Protopterus annectens; assembly: GCF_019279795.1. Taxonomy (NCBI): domain Eukaryota; kingdom Metazoa; phylum Chordata; order Ceratodontiformes; family Protopteridae; genus Protopterus; species Protopterus annectens. Next base: position 343,657,432 of record NC_056748.1, on the reverse strand, counting down.
TTCACTCCTCCTTAGACCACAGTTAGCCTGTGAAGTTCCTGGTCTCAACTACAGATCTCACAAATTATCAATACTTTACAAGCCCTCCTCCAGAATAGGAGAGCTGGCCATTAGCCACACAGACACACACACACACACACACACACACACACACACACACACACACACACACACACACACACGTGCAAAATTATTAGATGCCCCATTACAGCATGATACTTTGTTTGGTACTAAAACAGAAGACGTGTTGAAAAAAATGGAGGATAAAGCAAAATCCATGCAGACAGTTAAGGATTTCCTACAGGTACAGCCACCCAGATTTAGCAGGAACTGGCCTTCTAAAAATTGGTCCTTTACAGTGTCAGACAGACCACAAAGAGGCAGATACAGGCATCCCAGAGGCAGATCTCAGCCCCAAGGCTCATACAGGCCTAAACAATGGGGTGCTCCTACCTCCAAAAGCGGAGAAGTCAAATCACAACCTTACAGGAAACAGTCCCAATGACTTTCCTCTGCCAGATCCAAGCACTTTTCTTTTGGCAGCACCCTTAGGGGGAAAACTAGCACTTTTTTTCATCAAATTGGCAAATAGTTACCCAAGATAAATGGGTCTTGAACATAGTGTCCCAAGGCTACAGGTTCCATTTTCACACCCTACCAAGGTCAAAAGGTATGCCAGACCTGCCACACAATCAATGGGCAGAGGCACAAAAGCAAATTACAGCCCTCATGGACATGAGGGCCATTCAACAAGTACCACAACAAGAACAGGGGCAAGGATTTTACTCCAGACTTTTCTTAGTGCCCAGAAAGGACAAAACCTGCAGACCAATACTGGACCTGTCTCTACTAAATATGTTTCTGGAAGTTCCAAAATTCAAGATGCTGGCTCTACAGCAGCTACTGCCCATGCTGGGAAGAAGGCTTGGCTCTTAACTTTGGACCTAAAAGAGGCATACCCGCATGTCCCAATCAGACAATCTTGCAGAAGATACCTCAGATTCATAGCTGGCTCAATGCGCTACCAATTCTCTGCACTGCCCTTTGGCTTATCTACTGCGCCCAGGGTCTTCAAAAAATCCCTGGCACCAGTAATTGCATTTTTCAGACAAAGAGGAATTCAAATATATCCCTACTTGGACGACTGCCTTATTCAAGCAGAGAACAAAGACATTCTTATAAAGTATCTGGCATTTGTAAAAAGATTACTAATTGGCCTAGGGTACACAGTAAACAAAAAGAAATCAAAACTAGTGCCCTCTCAAGAGATAATATTCCTGGGTGCAAGCTTAAATACAACAGCCCAGATGGCTTATCTCACGCCAGACAAACAAAAACAACTGACTTCTTACTTCAAAAAATTGGCAACAAAGACCCACTTATCTGCAAGGAAAATCCTGCAGGCCTTGGGTTTCATGGCATCCTGCATTCTACTAATTCCATATGCCAGACTGCATATGAGGAAACTACAATGGTATCTAAAAAGTGTTTGGACTCAGCAGTGCCACAGCCTAGACAGTAATTACACTCATTCCCTGCCTGCAACAGGAGTTTTGTTGGTGGGCAGAGGCCTGTCACCACAACAAGGGTCTGCCATTCAGTTTACCCACAGCCAGACAGACACTGACAACGGATGCATCAGATTATGCCTGGGGGGCCCATATGGCAGGAAAATGTATTCAGGGCACATGGCCTGCAAGGCAGATGCATCTTCACATCAATCAAAAAGAGATGCTAGCTGTTCAGAATGCGCTGACAGCTTTCAAGGATCTACTTCATCCAGGACAGCTACTGATAAAGACAGACAATACTACGGTCATGTGGTACATAAACAAGCAGGGAGGTACACATTCCTACCCTCTCTGCAGACAAGCAATGACCTTATGGGACACAGCATTGACTTATCAAGTTCACCTGCAAGCACAATTCCTGCCAGGAAAAACAAATACTCTGGCAGACAAACTAAGTAGAAACCTCATGGATCCCCACGAGTGGAAACTGGATCCACAAGTCTTCAGCATGATAACAAGGAAATGGGGGATGCCCAGACATAGATCTATTTGCCTCCCCTCATAACTGCCAATTGCAGAGATTTTGCACAAGGATTTATCACAAGCAAGCATGGAGAGTGGACACCCTATCCTTCAACTGGAAAAATCTAACAGTATATGCCTTTCCTCCACTGCCTCTCCTTCCCAGGGTACTCCTAAAGGCCAGACAAGAGAAGCCAAAAATTATACTGATTGCACCAGATTGGCCATGCCAGCACTGGTACCCAATCCTAAAGGGCTTGTCTCAAGGTCCAGCATGGATATTGCCTCAAACTTCTCACTTGCTGACCCAACAAAACAATCGGATCCTGCACAGCCAACTCAGGACCTTAAATCTGGCAGCATGGTGGATAATGTAGCCATTCAGAACACTCCTCTTTCAAAAGCTGTTGTGGATGTTATCTTGGATGCCCGGAGGCCCAGTACCAGAAAATCTTATGCAGAAAAATGGAAGAGATTCTGTGCTTGGAACCAGGAACAAGGCATTGACACGTGTGTACCAAATATCCCTCAGATTTTACAATACCTAACTGAGATGCTGAACAAAGGCCTTTCTTTTTCATCAATTAAGATTCATGCCTCTGCCATTTCAGCCCATTACAATACAGAACCACCTATCTTTTCTCAACCTTTAATAAGGCAGTACTTCAGTGGGGCCAAAAACATCAGGCCTCCAAGGAGTGCACCAATTCCGGCATGGGACCTCAATTATGTCTTGGAAAAACTTGCACTGCCTCCTTTTGAGCCAGCCTCAACAGCGGATATAAAATTCTTATCCTGGAAAACAGCTCTGCTCCTAGCAATAACCTCTGCAAGATGAGTCTCGGAGTTACAAGCACTCATGGCTGTGAAAACTTTTATAATTTTTCATCCAGACAGGGTTTCTCTGAGGACAAACCCAACATGTATGCCTAAAGTGGTATCCAGTGTGGCCCTCAACCAAACCATTAACTTGAAAATAAATGGATATAGCAACAAGAACGGAAAAGTGGAACACAGCAGACAGAGACGAAATCCTCTTACAGTAAATGTCCACAGCGACACAGTATGTAGTAAAAAGATGTCCGAAACACTCAGGAATGGTATAGAAGTTTATTTAGCAAAAAACGAGTTAGCGCTTTCACCTATTCAGGCTTCCTCAGACCCAACACAACTATGCTGGCAGTAACTTGTTATATACGCTAACAGGCGGGAAAAACAATTAAACATCTATCAGCAAAGCTAAATAAAATGCTAGCGTAAGCAACCAATTAAAACACTGATGGAAGGATAAATAATTGCGATAAAACTTGTTGAGATACTATTAAGTCAATATAAAAGCACAAATAAACCAAGAATATATGTATGTATACTTGTGTGCTAAATAAATAAATAAATATAACAAATAACAGAATTAAAAAATATACATGCAAAATATGGAAATATGAAAACTTTAAAATAACAGTACATAGCTCATAAAAGTATTATTATATTATGCATATATATATATTATGTCTAAACCTTTAATCTCCTCATTTTCAAGAAGGGTTTGACAGATAACTTAACATTCAAGCCTGGTGGGGTATCGGACCTTAATCTCATAATCCAAAAGTTCTCTCTACCTTCTGTATGCATCCTGATGTCCCCTCCTCTACTACTAATATTAACTGTCTCTAAAATCCTAAAACTAAAGACATGAAGGGGGCCACATTCAAGTACATGTCTGGCTAGGGCATTGTTCTTATGTGCCATCCTAATACTATAGAGGTGTTCACGTATACGATCTCTAAAGAGCCTGTTGGTCTTGCCAACATAAAAGTCACAACAGATAGAACAGTTGGCAAGGTAGATTATGTTGCTAGTCATGCAATCCCCATATGCCTTAAGAAAATATGAGTGGTTAGTTACTGGATGTATAAAAATAGAACTGAGATTAATATAGTTGCAAAAATTACAGTGTCCACAACTGTGTGTCCCATTGAGTGGAACAGAAGGTATTGGGTCTATGGATCCCCTGTCACATAACAATCTCTTAAGATTCTTCTTATTCCTATACCTAAAGACTGGAGTATCACCTAAGGTGTCTCTAACATGGGAATCTGCCATGAGAACCTTCCAATGGGTCCTAACAACATCCTTAATATCACTAACATCAGTGGTGTAAAAGATGGAGAAGGCTGTATGATGTAAAGTGGTCTGTTTGATCTGTGCTATCTGATTAGCACTTACAGGTGGCTCAGAAAAATATGGGGCAGCAACTCCTGTTCTTAAATCTAGTATACTCTCAGTGCCTCTAAGTATATCATTGGGGCTATAGCCCCGATGTAATAACCTTTGATGTAGTTCACTCATATCCTGGTCAAATCCAGAGTCACTGGGGTTGTATCTAGAAACTCTGGTGGCCTGTCCCTTAATAATGTTGTTGAATACATAAGGGGGATGCATGCTAAAACGGTGTAACAGAGTGTTCATGTGGCAGGGCTTCCTGTAGACCCCTGTGTTGATCAAACCACTAGGTAATTTCTCGACAAAAATGTCTAGAAAAGATATCTTAGTAGTAGATAGTTCATGGCTAAAACTAAGATAAGTAGTGGATGTATTGATGGAATGTATGAATTCCAATAGTTCTTGATGATCCCCTTTCCATAGAAAGAAAAGATCATCTACAAAGTGTCTATAAAATGAAACATGTTCCATAAAAGCAGGTAAACCATACATGTACTCTTACTCCCATTCTGCCATGAACAGATTGGCGTAGCTATTGGCACAAGAAGTGCCCATAGCTACGCCATCCTTCTGTAAAAAGCATCTCCCTTCAAAGTAGAAAATATTATTGGAAAGAACCAAGTGTAGTAGGGAAGTCAATAAACTAACCTTGGAATCAATCAAATTAGATTCACGAGTTAGATAACGCCCAACCATGTCTATACCCACTTGATTGGGTATAACAGTGAATAAAGATTGTACGTCCATTGTCACAAAAATATAATTGGTGTCTTCAGGTAGACCTTTCAAATGCTGATAAAGATCTAACAAAAACTGTCGTGTGTCCTTTAGGATATAGGTATTCCTATCTACAATGGGTCTCGAATTATTCTCTATAAAAATAGATGCTGGTTCTCTTATCCATCCCCTGCCAGCCACAATCGGTCTCAGGGGTGGATCCCTCAAATCCTTGTGTATTTTAGGGAGGCCATAATTATTTCCATATTTTGCATATATATTTTTAATTCTGTTATTTGTTATATTTATTTATTTATTTAGCACACAAGTATACATACATATATTCTTGGTTTATTTGTGCTTTTATATTGACTTAATAGTATCTCAACAAGTTTTATTGCAATTATTTATCCTTCCATCAGTGTTTTAATTGGTTGCTTACACTAGCATTTTATTTAGCTTTGCTGATAGATGTTTAATTGTTTTTCCCGCCTGTTAGCGTATATAACAAGTTACTGCCAGCATAGTTGTGTTGAGTCTGAGGAAGCCTGAATAGGTGAAAGCGCTAACTCGTTTTTTTGCTAAATAAACTTCTATACCATTCCTGAGTGTTTCGGACATCTTTTTGCTACATACTGTGTCGCTGTGGACATTTACTGTAAGAGGATTTCGTCTCTGTCTGCTGTGTTCCACTTCTCCGTTCTTGTTGCTATATCCATTTATTTTCAATTTATTGCATTCGGAGAAGTGGTTAACTTCACGTTCCTGTCATACCCTTTGATTATTTCATATTATACATTCATTTGAAGACATGGCAGAAGGAGCATCGGCAACGATAGAGTTACCTTATGTGATTAGGAGAACAGAGACTGCGGCTGTTACTGCAAAAACCATTGGGGAATGTTTTTTTGATTGCTTATGTGAACGCCAGAATCCGTTGGCGTTCTATGAAGACAACGGAGAAGATACGAGTTGCACAGAGACATTCTATAACAAGGAAGATCTACGTACAGAATTAGAAGCTATAGAAAATGACCTTTTTAAACTAAAACATATGCAAACACAACGCTTGCATTTTGACGTTTGTGTACAAAGACGGATTATACCGAGGGGACTCCGTGTCTTGAAGATGCCAACGACTGGCACTACTTACCCTGAGCTGCTGTATCAATGGCAGCAGCTCAACATTGAGGTGAGTTTACAGTATATGCTTCTATTAAATAACTTTTTCACTCCTCTGGAAGAAGCACTGAGGGCACAGATCGAAGGAAAACAAAAGGTATTATACAAAAAGTATCCACACACGTTACTTGATGCCAGCTTCATCAGCATTTTAGACAATGTTAGTGTGTATGAGAGAAAACTTCTCTCTCAGAAGAGGAACAAGTTACAACGAGACATTACTGATTTTCGATTAGGCCATATTTTCACTTGGCCTAGGGTCACTAGATCCACAGCAGAACAGAATCGTTCATATGCTACTACTAGAGTTTCCGAATCTAATCACAGCCACTCTCTGCCATTGTTAACTTCCAATTCAGACTTGCCTTCACTGGGGGTGAGCAATTTGGAGGAACAGGGAGCCTTACCAATTAAAGAGGCTATTTTAGCCAACCATCATTTATCAGTGACTGATAATTCTGACATTGTTACAGCTAGTACACTTGACAATAGGGACAATAGTGTTAATAGCAGTAATGATGTTGATAAAACGATTTGTACGTCAGATGTTATTATAGTATCTCATGAACTTGATGGCAATTCAGATATCAGATCTGAACCAGTTGTAAGGAATAAAAGAAGAGCCTCTGTGTCAGGAGCTCCCCATTCACTTAGAGGAGTTAGTACGATTATACCTAGTAATACTAATACTGCTGTCTTTAACTCTTCCCACCCTTTTCCCATCAGGGAAGAACAGAGAGAAGGGAGGATACGATCTCAAAGCAGAGGGAGACAGAAAAGGAAATTATCTGTAGATCGACTCCCCAACAGGAATATAAAGAAAATGTGGGAAGGCAAGGGAAAAGGGAAAACTTAGTTTTTAACCTCTCCTCCCGTATACTAACATCTAATGAGAAATCAGTTTTGTTAAAGGGTCTATCTTTTATACCCACCACACACAGTGTATTTGAAGAAACTAAACGGGATTTTAAACTTTTTGTTTGTAACTTATCCCTCAAGTTGTTTTTTAGTAATAATAGGGATTCCATTACTAACACAGGTTTCCATCGTCCTAGTGTTTTTACGCCCCAACCACATCCATTACTTGCTGCTTTTAGCAAACTAGTGGAGGATGACCTTTATAAGATGAGAGACAGTAACCAGAAACGCCCTTTTAACAGATATAATCTTACGTTTCAGGAGAATGTTGCTTTAAAGAAGCTGTCCAGGGATGGAGATTTATCCATCAGACCAGCAGATAAAGGAGGTGGTATAGTAGTGATGGATACAGACCACTATGTTCGAAAGATGTTTTCTATGTTAAGTGATCTCCAATTTTATCAGCCCATAGATAAGGACCTTATTCCCTTTTATTCACATAGAGTACATTCTAATTTGTTGAATTTGTTAAACAGTAATTTGATAGACAATAATCTCTTCTTGTTTTTAGATGTACCTACGACCCACCATTCCGTTAATTAATGGCCTCCCTAAAATACACAAGGATTTGAGGGATCCACCCCTGAGACCGATTGTGGCTGGCAGGGGATGGATAACAGAACCAGCATCTATTTTTATAGAGAATAATTTGAGACCCATTGTAGATAGGAATACCTATATCCTAAAGGACACACGACAGTTTTTGTTAGATCTTTATCAGCATTTGAAAGGTCTACCTGAAGACACCGATTATATTTTTGTGACAATGGACATACAATCTTTATTCACTGTTATACCCAATCAAGTGGGTATAGACATGGTTGGACGTTATCTAACTCGTGAATCTAATTTGATTGATTCCAAGGTTAGTTTATTGACTTCCCTACTACACTTGGTTCTTTCCAATAATATTTTCTACTTTGAAGGGAGATGCTTTTTACAGAAGGATGGCGTAGCTATGGGCACTTCTTGTGCCAATAGCTACGCCAATCTGTTCATGGCAGAATGTGAGTATGAGTACATGTATGGTTTACCTGCTTTTATGGAACATGTTTCATTTTATAGACACTTTGTAGATGATCTTTTCTTTCTATGGAAAGGGGATCATCAAGAACTATTGGAATTCATACATTCCATCAATACATCCACTACTTATCTTAGTTTTAGCCATGAACTATCTACTACCAAGATATCTTTTCTAGACATTTTTGTCGAGAAATTACCTAGTGGTTTGATCAACACAGGGGTCTACAGGAAGCCCTGCCACATGAACACTCTGTTACACCGTTTTAGCATGCATCCCCCTTATGTATTCAACAACATTATTAAGGGACAGGCCACCAGAGTTTCTAGATACAACCCCAGTGACTCTGGATTTGACCAGGATATGAGTGAACTACATCAAAGGTTATTACATCAGGGCTATAGCCCCAATGATATACTTAGAGGCACTGAGAGTATACTAGATTTAAGAACAGGAGTTGCTGCCCCATATTTTTCTGAGCCACCTGTAAGTGCTAATCAGATAGCACAGATCAAACAGACCACTTTACATCATACAGCCTTCTCCATCTTTTACACCCCTGATGTTAGTGATATTAAGGATGTTGTTAGGACCCATTGGAAGGTTCTCATGGCAGACTCCCATGTTAGAGACACCTTAGGTGATACTCCAGTCTTTAGGTATAGGAATAAGAAGAATCTTAAGAGATTGTTATGTGACAGGGGATCCATAGACCCAATACCTTCTGTTCCACTCAATGGGACACACAGTTGTGGACACTGTAATTTTTGCAACTATATTAATCTCAGTTCTATTTTTATACATCCAGTAACTAACCACTCATATTTTCTTAAGGCATATGGGGATTGCATGACTAGCAATATAATCTACCTTGCCAACTGTTCTATTTGTTGTTCCTTTTATGTTGGCAAGACCAACAGGCTCTTTAGAGATCGTATACGTGAACACCTCTATAGTATTAGGATGGCACATAAGAACAATGCCCTAGCCAGACATGTACCTGAATGTGGCCCCCTTCATGTCTTTAGTTTTAGGATTTTAGAGACAGTTAATATTAGTAGTAGAGGAGGGGACATCAGGACACATACAGAAGGTAGAGAGAACTTTTGGATTATGAGATTAAGGTCCGATACCCCACCAGGCTTGAATGTTAAGTTATCTGTCAAACCCTTCTTGAAAATGAGGAGATTAAAGGTTTAGACATAATATATATATGCATAATATAATAATACTTTTATGAGCTATGTACTGTTATTTTAAAGTTTTCATATTTCCATATTTTGCATATATATTTTTAATTCTGTTATTTGTTATATTTATTTATTTATTTAGCACACAAGTATACATACATATATTCTTGGTTTATTTGTGCTTTTATATTGACTTAATAGTATCTCAACAAGTTTTATTGCAATTATTTATCCTTCCATCAGTGTTTTAATTGGTTGCTTACACTAGCATTTTATTTAGCTTTGCTGATAGATGTTTAATTGTTTTTCCCGCCTGTTAGCGTATATAACAAGTTACTGCCAGCATAGTTGTGTTGAGTCTGAGGAAGCCTGAATAGGTGAAAGCGCTAACTCGTTTTTTGCTAAATAAACTTCTATACCATTCCTGAGTGTTTCGGACATCTTTTTACTACATACTGTGTCGCTGTGGACATTTACTGTAAGAGGATTTCGTCTCTGTCTGCTGTGTTCCACTTCTCCGTTCTTGTTGCTATATCCATTTATTTTCAATTTATTGCGTTCGGAGAAGTGGTTAACTTCACGTTCCTGTCATACCCTTTGATAAACCATTAACTTGCCTACCTTTTATCCAAACCCACAGAACAAGGGTGAGAAAATTCTGCATTCTTTGGACATACACAGGCAGTTACACTTCTACTTGGACAGAATTAAAGCTTTCAGAAAGACTGAGCAACTTTTAGTGTCATATGCTGCAGGATCACAAGGAAAGGCTATCTCAAAACAGACTATTTCTAAATGGATAGGCCATTGCATCCGTTTCTGCTATTTTCAACATGGCAAAGCAGTGCCTAAGGGCATTAGGCCTCATTCTACCAGAGCAGTAGCCACTTCAGCAGCATTCCTCAGAGGAGTATCAACCAAAGAAATCTTAGAGGCTGCAACTTGAAGTTCAGTGCACACTTTTACAAAGCACTACCACTTACCTCTTTACTCTAAATCCAGAGCAGGCTTTGCCACTGCAGTTCTGCAGGGCCTCATAGCCTCTCCTAATCCTATTTAGCCCAGCCACCCATCCTCAGCTTTGGGATTCAACCCAAGAGTAATGACTGCAACAGTGAAACACGATGAACATAGTACAGTTGTGTACCTACCATAAATGTAGATGTTCGAGTGTATTCACTGTTGCAATCCAGGTTACCCACCCACCACCCCCCTTTTCTTTGCTGGGACTTATCTGTACTTCTCTGTCCTATACAACCTATGTGGTGTATTTGCTTCTAGATGAAGGAAATGTTATTTTTGTGCATGCATACTTATTGGCATATTTTTCAGCCTACCAATTTGGGGGCACCTGACATCTGGGGCAAGAAAAACTGAAGAAAATGGCGTCGGCTGCATATTTTATACCCCTGGCGCACTGACGTCAGGGAAGAGGTGACAGCAACCGACGCCGGACCTAAACTTTGGAATTCTGGCCGACTGCGGGTAGCCTGCCAGCAGGATAACCCAAGAGTAATGACTGCAACAGTGAATACACTCGAACATCTACATTTATGGTAGGTGCACAACTGTACTTTCTCAATTAACCATCTTTGACAAAGTTAAAGTACACAAATTAAGCTATATTTCTCTCTCACTCTGTCACTCTCTCTCTCTCTCTCTCTCTCTCTCTCACCAGGTTTCACATAGGCAAGTGGTTAACAGTTGTAAAACCAAAACAAAACAGTTAATCAAAAGGCCTGATTTCACCAGCTGTTGCACTGGCAGTTAATAACAGTTATTTGTAAAGTGTCTTTGAAACAACAAGTAGATGTCTTTATTACATAGACAATTCCAGTCACTGCTACATGAATTAAGTCTTTGGCGTACACATCAAATCTCTGGAAAAGTCTCTTACACACAAGTAAAACAAATTTTCAAATCATACCTTACTGGTTAAATAAGACAAGTGTCTCTGGCTCACCATCCCTTTGCAGTGAGAAGTGGTTCTGGATCTTAACAACCAGGGCTTCCACTGAAAGCACCACAACTCCAGATTAAGATCCTCTGTCTCAAAGCTGACTCCTTCCTTGGTACATCTTGCTTGAAAGAAAAACCTTCCAGATTCCACTATAGTCTTTATCTCTGATCTGTTTAGCTCACCTTTTCCTTACCTATCTCCCCTTATAGTTTGATTTACTCATTTGATGACTTCATATGGTCCCTGCCAATTAGCAAGGAATTTTTCCATGCTTGTGGAGACCCATCCCAAGACCTAGTTACCCCTTGGAATTCCCTGCTCCTGTCATTTCTATATCTGCTGCTGACTAGTGTGTGCCCTCTCCATGTGCTCTCACACAATGGGCATTGTCAGTCTCATATTTGTTGCAAACCATCAGTGTTCTGGTATAATCTTAAGAGAGATTTCTTCTTTTTCAACGTTTCCTTTATTCCATCCAACAGCCCCCTAAGACATCTCCTACACAATAGTTCAAAGGGGCTAAATCCTGTGAAAGTGTAAGGTACCTTCCTCATGGATACCATCAGATTGGACAACATTTGGTCATTTTTCCCCATCTTGGCAGTTTTTTTTAGCATGAGCTTTAGGGTTTTGTTGAACTTTTCCCCCAAACTGTCTGGGGGTGATAAACAGAATTTCTTAGCTGTTTCACCTGGAAGTTCTGGCAGAGATAATGCATAATCTTTGACATAAAGGGGACACTTTGGTCTATCAATATCCTCTTTAGGTATGTCTACATGGGACAATAATAGTACTAGTTCTTTTGCAATGGTCCTAGAACTGGCTTTCTCGAGTGGAGTAGCCTCAGGAAATCCAATGACATAATCTAAAATCACAAATATATACTTATGTCCATTACTGAACTTAACCTACAGCCCTACAATGTCCATTGCAAGTCTTTCAAACTGCACTTTGATAACTGACATCAGTACGAGGAGATGATTGAATCCCACATTTGAGGCTGTCTTCTGACATTCAGGATCACTAGCACGGTATTTCTCAACCACGGCTCTGAAGGGCTAGGGTACTACAATCTGTTGTGTGACTTCTTCTCTTTTTTACTATCTTATGCACTAGATTAGTTTGCATCTTGAAGCTTAACTAGTCTGGCAGGAGTGCAGTGGAATCCTTTCTCACTACCCTGGATGCATTCTCCTCGACTTAACTTAGGAACTCATCCTCCCAAATGGACTCTCTTTGAGTTTAAATGTCTTACTGGGTGCTCAGACAGACTGGGGTCTTCATCACTGATTACTATGTTTGAAATTTGCGTTGCTCTGTGAAGTGTATTCCTTCTGCTTGTCCTCTTTTAGTTTTACATCTACTTCAGACTTTTGGAATTCATCACTTTCCTAAAACTTTACCTTCTACCATCCTCCTACTGCTGGATTCCTAGGACCATGTTTCTACCTTAATTAATCACTTTCCTCTACCTTTACCATGGTTCTCTACTATACAAGGGCAAAGGTTCTCTTTTTCCCTAGGTAGATGTATCCACAGCTACACCTTAGTCTTACAAGGGCTTTCTGCTGTAAAATTCAGTTTCACAGTCCTCCTGCCACTAATGTCTGCTGGAATAGCAGTTATGCCTGTGTCCTGTAAGCCAGTTTGATGTTTTGGTTCCCCCCATCTCTGGCTGGAACTGTCCCCAGTCCCTTGGAGTTATCTCTCTTCCACTTCCTCTATGGGTCCTTAAAGAAGAAGTCCTACCTTAAGATCACATCATGGATGAGGTAGGGCACCAAGGCCACAGGATGTAGGACTTTCCAAAAAGGTGTCATATCTCCACCTCAATGAATGAGTAATGCCTCCTTTTCCAGTAGATGCATGTAACCTCAATGGACTTCAGAGAATGTGCCTTTTTCATACAAGTGCATTGGGTTTTACTTAGGTAATCATGCAACCAGTCTACAGTCCCCTGTAGCTCTTACCATCAAATTTTATTAGTCACGTCAATAGTATTGCAGTGGCACAATAACAAAATGCAGTCTCACCTTGCCTAATGGTGGCTCAGTCTCATTCCATCGCCTCCTTGCCCTCCACATCCTTATTAACTTAAATGGGGTCTCTAGTTTACCCTGCCCACAATATTTAACAATATGGTACTGCTTTCACCACTTAAATCGTGATAGAAGACATGGTCCCTTTCAGTTTCTTTTTCTGACATAATTTCCAAGTTATTAAGCCCTCCTGTCACTAATTAAACTTTGCTATGTATTAGCTCTGCTTTATCAAAAAAGATTAGTGAAGCCAAATGACTTCCTCTTGAACATACTTTATCCTTTGCCTAACTAATAGCACAATGCCTTAAATGTTATTCAGCCTTTACCAAAACTACCTAACCCACTTCACCAAATGACTGCAGACCAGTCTTGAGCTTCTTTCTCTCCTTGAGCCCTACCTGCTCACAAAACACATGCTGACATATGGGAATATCTGTTGTCTGTCTTCCTGTCTGTCAGCTCACATGGAATGCCACTCAAACTTGATTTTGTGTTTGGATGTGTCAGCCATGGAGAGAGAGTGAAGCTGCCATATGCCACTTGTACATATAATCAAGTTTGAGTAAGGTACGTGCAAAAGCTGTGGAGAGGGGATAGGAGTTTAGGTGTTAGGTTTACAGGCCAACTGGGGGATGCAGGCATGACTGGGGTTTGTCAAATTAGGTTTTGACAACAAATAGGGACTTTAAGTTTAGAGAGTAAATGGAGAATTTAGGTTTAGGGAGAAGGACTGAGGTTTAGGGTTAGAAAGAGAATGGAGAACTTGTATTTAAGGACTGAGAGGTGAATTTAGGGTTAGAAAGTGGGAAGACTGAGTGATCAGAGAATTTAGGTACGGGAACCAAGATGGAGTTTTAGGGTTAGGAAGCGAGGTTTAAGGTTGGGGTTAGAGACTGAGTGATAGTTTTAGGGACATTTGTGGGGTTCTAGAAAGGCTAAATGGTTTATCAAGGTGAGGTTGTGGGAGGATATGAAATTTACTATGATCATACTAGTGGGAGTTAGTATGCTTGCTATTTCAAGCACATGGCAACAAGCAAATCAGCTGCAAGCTAATAGCACACAAGCAATTGTAGACCAAACCAATCTCCATCCTTCCAACCTTACAACGTCTTGAAAAGCTTCTCTTCTCTTAGCTAGCTAAATATATAAAACAATGCTCCCTTCTTTCTCCCTGACAGCACAGCTCCTTAACTGATAAACACATTTTGCAGTCATACCCCAGTGGATGACATTCTTCAAGATGGACAAGAGCAATCTGACAGGAGCACTATTTATTGATCTTAGTAAAAGCTTCATCTTAGTGGATCTCTCCTTGCTTCTAAATGCTCTGACTTCAACAGGGTATAATTTCAGTTTTCAGCAATAATTTAAAAGCTTCCTTTGAGATATGCCCTTCTCAGTCCTTTTCAGTCAAAATAGGCTCTAACATATCCAGCAACAAAAGACCAATAAAATAAGAGTTTCAAATGTCCTTTTTATCCCTTTCTTCTTCTCCATATTTATTAACAGATTATCTTTCAGCCATCCATGATTATCAGTCATCCTATACACAGATGACATTATAATCTACATATCCAATATTTTCCCTACTGTAATATGCAGAACTAGAAAATAATCTTCAAACTATATCAGCATGCCTTAATAACAATCTGCTACTGCTAAACACCAAAAGAAATAAAGGTTATGCATTTTGAAATTCACACCAAATGTGCCACTGTCATCCCAAAATGGACATTTTATTACAAAACAATAAGACACCACTTGAGATCAGTGAAGACTTCAAATATCTTGGCTGGAACAATACCTAATCTTTCAATTTCACATTTGTAAAACAAGATCAAAAAATCAACAAATTAGTCTCCTGAACTGGAGACATTTTTTTTTTTTTCTAACCAGAAGGATTTGTGGCCTGGTTAGAACATGGTCTCAAAATAATTTCAGTACATCTCAAAAAACGTAACCACACTAGTAACTACGTCAAGCAAAATCTCCTCAAAAAGAAAACATCGCTGTTCACCCTCCCCAAAGGAAACTGGCACACAATCCAGCAACATGCAAATTACTTTGTGAGTTACTAATCTTCAAACTCCTTAATCAAAGCACCTCTGATGTATTTCCCTCAGTCTAACTATTAAAAATTCATCTTCCAATTTTAAATCCACCCTCTTCAAAGTCCAGCCATAAAACTTCCAGAACAAAATTACACTTGCACTGCACACAACTACTCAAATATTACCTCTTTGCTATGAGAATATTTCAATATATCTCTAAAGGAAACTAATTATACCCAAATCCCCCCCCCCCCCAATAAAAATCCTCTGCAAAAGGAAATGAAAAGTTCCTGGTACCATAACAATTTTATAAACTGAACAAACCCTTCTCTCATGGCTACTTCATTTCTATCCATCTTTTGTCTCTCTCCCTCTCTCTCTTACCTACTACTTCTCTTTCTTCTTACTTTCTCCACCTACTTCTTCCCTTCGAAAATGTTTAACATCTTTATTATACCCTTCCCCTACAAGGAAATAATAGGCTTATAATGTCTGTGATTTATCACTACTTTGCCTTCTTCTTTTAACACTGGATTGGCTTGAAGGTGGTTCATTAATAACAGTGGTCTTCCCTTGATAAAAACGTAAACAAATGCATAAATACTTTAAGTCATTTAGCATATGTACTAAAATATCATATACATTATTTTAAACATTTGTAAATATCCTCAGTTAACAGATAAGTTAAAACAAACACAAAATAACATGCATAGCTGGCAAGGACTTCCATGCAATGTCTGAGACATTTGTAGCTACTGACATCATTTAAGAAATATATAATATAATAGCTTCTTTGAACATTTTCCACATAAACTTTAAAAAAGCATAATTTTTATTTATTCCTGCACAGGGTTATCAAAATATTTTAGAACATGTAACAAACTAAAAACTCAGTCATTAGTAAAAATAACAAAACGATGGTCACGGTTTAAACTGTTTAATTCTAAGCGCTTTCGTTCATCCACATCCAATGAACTTCTTCAGACAACTTAACTACACACGCACACACACACACAGACACATGCACACTCATTAAATAACCATTAGTAATCACATGTTACATTTTTCTTTAATTTTATTAAAATGCCATACATATTTAACAATCCAGACAAATATAAGTATATTCACTATCTAAAAGTATATAAAAATATTCAATTTATAAGAAAAAATCATGACAAAGCAAGTCATTTCCATTATTCAATATATACTATTAAAAAGTGGTAATCACAAATTAAATAAACCTTCTACTTAATCTAGACAGGTTTTTAAGCTTTAATAAGTAGGCTGTAGAGCATTGATCACTCAATCCAGGATAAGCATATGCATTTAAGGTAATTTGCCACCACAATTCCTGTCTTTACCTAAATAAATGACATATTTTGAGTTACAATCAAATTTGTTAGATGTCTTAAATTGTTTGCTCCTAACTAGATAGTCTCATCCAACATTTATAAATCTACAGTATGGAGAGGCTTCACATTTGTACATTCCAGGATTCCTACTAATGCCCTTCTGTTCTCTCTTCAATATTGTTTCAAATTAGCTCCTTTTTTATATACTATTTTAGGGCAATAACAAACTTTATCCCTCAAATTAGTATCTTCCAATAGTACACACCAAATTTTTGCTAAATTATCTCTAATACAGCCAGAATCAGCAGTATAAGTGGTAAAAAAAAACTCACTTCAAATGTATTCACTACTTTATTGTCAATTTCCTGTGCTTGTAAGTCCTAAGGAGTTGGACTATTTGTTAGAACATGCTAACCAGAAATAAACGTTTATGAAATGAGGCTATCCCCCACTTTTTATACAAGAATTAATTAATGAAGTACTTAATAAGAGGGAAGAAGGTCATTTGTACCTATTTTAAGTGGATCTCATCCCTTAGAGACTGGGTTAGAGGAATTTAGGTAAATGCCAAGAATGTAGCGGTTTATATGTTGGAAAGACATAGACATAAGCTAAGAGAACGAATCTATGAGCATATATAGATCATAAATAAGGGGAAGGAGACAGATGGCCTAGTATAACATATTCAGGAAAATCCAGAACACCACTTTAAACTTAGAGTAATTCAACAGGTTAAAATGGGACTAAGGGGGTGGTACTTTAGATTTAATATTGGAAAGACAGGAGCTGTGGTGGCAAATTACCTTAAATGCATATGCTTATCTTGGATTGAATGATCAATGCTCTATAGCCTGCTTACTAAAGCTTAAAAACTTGGCTAGATAAAGTAGAAAGTTTATTTAATTCGTAATTGCTACTTTTTAATAATATATATTGAATAATGGAAATGGCTTGCTTTGTCGTGATTTTTTTTTATAAACTGAATATTTTTGTGTACTTTTAGATAGTGAATGTGAAGATAGGTGAAGGCTGCCAGCCTAGCCAGATAGAATTTTGTAGATAATTCTGTCAATTGTAAATATTAATATAAGCCACAGGCTTGTTCTCTTAAATGGAAGAAAATGCTGTTAAATGTGGAACTGCAAAAATGTAACAACAGTCCACTTTGCTGTAGGAAGGCTGATAAGTCAAGCATTGTGTAGTTGTTTGATGTCAAAACTCAGATCCAAGATGTCTATATGTTGGAATTCTTCCTATTGTTTTGAGGCCAGAGTTAATGGCTAGAATTTACATGTATAATTTCTTTTATTGCTCTGGCTTCCTGCCCAGCTGCAAGATCAAAAGGGCTATTAAGCTCTGAGTTTCTGTTAGCCTGGGAAAACAGAAAATTGCTAAGAATGATGTCATATGAAGCAGCACTGTGTTATCAATTTAAAAAGAGAGAATCAGAGAGCACTTTTGGCATTTTGTCTTGAGAACATCCAACTCACCAGCACTGCCTATGCTTTATATGTAAGTTTATTTTAAAACTGTGTTTTCTCTTAAATATAGCTAGGAAATAGGAAGATTAGATTAGTTATTTTTCTGTATTGATGTCAGAACTTTTTTACTGTATTATTTTAAGCATTTCTGTGTGATCTCTGAACTCTTGACTAGCACTGTGTAGTAAGAAGTATTGTCTTGTGTTTTTATTATTTATTATTAAATATTTTTAGACATTTCAACTGTGGCTGTTTTGTGCAGAGATAATTTAAGCTCTAGAGTACATTGCATGGATATAGTGATACTGTCCAAGGCACTCCAAATAAGCCTTGACTGTTCAGTAACACTTACCATTTGGATAATAATATTGTACAGTAATAATTGGACACACTTTAGTAAGGGCTGATAAATATTAGTGGGTGATGGCAGCTGGTACTATCTTTTAGACTGGGTAGAAAGGGGCACAGCTGGAGAATCTATGCCAGTCTTCCCCAGGAGTGTCTGTGTGCTTGTATATAACCCATATCTCAAAGTGTGTGTGTGTTTTTTTTTGTGTGTGTGTGTGTGTGTGTGTGTGTGTGTGTGTGTGTGTGTGTGTGTGTGTGTGTGTGTGTGTGTGTGAGTGTGTGTGTGTGTATGTGTGTGTGTCAGCTACATGGGCAGAGACATAAAGCACTGGTTGGACAGAGAGGGTGCTGGAGGTTTTAGCTTGCCCATTAGGCTGAGATCTGGACCCTATAGCTGTGCCAGTGGGGAGTCTTATTGGGGATCTGGAGAAAAAGGGAGAAACCATCCCCAGACTGACTGTAATTTCTGTGTGCGCTTAAGGGAAATTGTACTTTACTGTGTGTGTGTATTTGTTATCCTCCCCTATGTGGACACCCCTCACTGGTGTTAGTGGTGAGGATTGAGGCTCCATGATTGCTGGACCAGTGCACGGGCATCACATATTAATTGTTTGGCAGTGGTGGGATAGCCACCTCATGTATTAATTGGTTGGCAATTGTCTTTTATTGGTGTGGGTACTCTGAATTCCTGTAGCTTGTTTTGTGTACAGTGATCACTGAAGGCATTTTTGTACTCTAAATAAGCCATGCAGTGAATACACAGAGTTCAGATCACAATTGTTTTATTTCTTTTGTTAGCTTAGATAGTCAGGGAGAGCAGGCAAGCATGTCAGCAGAGGAGTATGGAAAGCTGACAAAGAGCCAGTTGGCTAAGATGTGTCAGGCTAAAGGACTGGTGCAGGGAAACCTGACTAAGGCAGACATAATTGCAGTTTTGGTCACAGCTGCACAGAAAAGAGCACCCAGGAGGATGATGACACTGGCTGTGGAGATGTACAACACTCAGGGAATGGATAGCTCAACCTTTGTGCAGAGGACTTAAAAATCCATCTGCAGCTAAAGAGCCTTGAGCTGGAAGCCAAGCATTTGGAGATAGAAGCTGAGAAAAAAGAGCGGCAGAGGCAGCATGAAAAGGAGATGCAGACTCTTTGCCAGAGTCATGAAGGTAATTGGGAAGGGAGTAACTGGACCCCAGAAGCACAAAAGGTCAGTAAATTTCTTCCTCAGTTTACAGAGGAGGATAATTTTGGTAGTTTCATTCATATGTTTGAGAGGGTATGTAAACTGTATGATGTTGACCAAAGGCTCTAGGTACGATTCCTGACCCCTTTACTCCATGGCAAAGCTGTAACTGTGTTGTCTAAAATTTCTGATCATGAATGTTTTCATTATACTGCTAAGAACTGTTTGTTAGATGTTTTTAAGCTAACACCTGAAACGTATAAGAAAAAGTTTCGTGAGCATAGACGCAAGGCAGATGAAAGTGTGTGTGAATATGTTGCCGAACTGAGCACTTATTTTCATAGGTGGGTGAGTAGATGTCAGGTCACCACTTTTGAAGGACTGGCAGACCTTTTGGTTAGGGAACATGCCCTTAGCACTTTCCCTGAGGACATGAGGATCTGGTTAGCTGATATACAATGTGCTACTTCAGATGAGTTTGGGAAGAAGGGAGACCTATACCTAGCAAGCAGGGCATCCCTGCACAAGAAAGGGACCCCCAGTACTGCCCATGGGTCTAAAGGAACCCATGTTGGGCAGCCCAGACTGCCCCAACAGAATCTGCCAGTAGCAGGGGAAGCCACTAGTCCTGGTACACATCCAGGACCTAAGGTTAAATGTTTTGAATGCAACCAGTGGGGCCATGTGGCATCCAGATGTCCACGGAGGTAAGGTGGGGAACAAAAGGTGAGAGAGCCAGTAAGTGGGAAATACAAAATGCCAATAGTAGGTTGTCTTGAGACAAAAGGCATACCAAACTACCATCCTGCAGATGTTCTGATAGGGAAGGATTTTGATGAGGCAGTAACATGTGTTTATGCAGTTACATGCTGTCAGGCTTTGAGACACGCATGTGGGTCTGGTAGCCTGGAGGAGACCCAGAAAGACTGCATACTTGCAGCCAGGACTGGTGAGGTGGTTACTTCAGGGAGGATCTATGCTGTAGCAGTGAGACTGAAGGTGAGCCACAGCTGCTTGTGGGTACTGATGTTCCCTTGGACAGAGTGACTGCAAAGGTAGAGGAGAGTAGTAGTACCCAGGCTGACAGTGAGGCACCACTGTCAGAGGATGCCAGACTTCCTGTGGAAGGGGAGCTGGGGAGGGTTACAAAGAGAGAGTTGAGACAGGCTCGGCTCCCAGACCCTACATTGCAAGGCATGAGGCAAGTAGCTAGTGAGGCACCTGATTCCCAAGGGAAGGGGCAATCTGTATACTGGGACAAAGAGTTACTGTATAGAGAGTGGACCCCTGAGGGAGGGCTAGAAGGTGAGAGGGTACAGCAGTTGGTAGTGCCTAGAGCCTACCATCTGGAGCTTCTAGCCACAGCCCATGATATTCCCTTTGCAGGTCATATGGGCATAAAATGTACAGAGACGTATTATGCAGAACTTCTATTGCCTGGAATTTACAGAGATGTAACAAGGGTACTGCAGGACCTGTGAGCAGTGCCACAAGGTAGGCAAGGTAGGAGACAAGGTGAAAGCTCCTTTGATGCCTTTACCTGTGATTGAAGAGCCATTTCAGAAATTAGCTATGGATATTGTGGGGCCTTTGAGTATGCCAAGTTCCACAGGGAAAGGTATATCCTAGTTGTGGTAGATTATGCTACAAGATACCCTGAGGCAATGGCTTTGTCCTCTATTGAGGCAGAAAACGTGGCAAATGCTTTGTTAGAGATTTTCAGCAGAGTAGGTTTCCCAAAAGAAATACTGAATGACAGAGGTGCCGATTTCATGTCAGACCTGCTGGCTTGTCTGTGGAAGTACTGTGGGGTGAAACACCTGAAGACCACCCCCTACCATCCCCAGACTAATGGTCTTGTTGAGAAGTTAAACTCTACATTCAAGTCCATGCTACGGGCATTTGCAGACCAGTGTAAGAGGGAGTGGGACAAATATTTGCCCCATCTGTTGTTTGCTTACAGAGAGGTTATCCAGGAATCCAAAGGTTTTTCACCCTTTGAGTTGTTCTATGGGCATAGGGTGAGGAGACCTCTAGATTTAATTTGTGATGAGTGAGAAGGTGAATGTGAATCTCACAAGGAGTCTGTTGTGGCATATGTCCTAAACCTCAGGACAAGGCTCAGAAAACTCATGGGCTTGGTCCAGGAGAACCTGGCAGAAGCCCAACAACAGAAAAAGGTATGGCATGACAGAAATGCTTGAGCTACAGAGTATGCTGTAGGCCAGCAGGCAATGGTTCTCATTCCTATAAGATGCAACAAGCTTCAAGCAGCTTTGGAGGGACCCTACAAGGTGGTAAGAAAGGTAAGTGATGGTAACTACATGATAGAACTGCTAGGCAGGAGCACAAATTGTACCATGTTAACATGATAAAACCTTCCCATGATAGGAAGGCCCTTGTGCTGAGTTTTTGCAGTAGGTTGCAGGAAGAGTCTGATTGAGATCTGGTGACTGAACTCCTCAGTGAGGCTCGGACTGACACCTCAGTGAAAGGGGTAGCAATGTCCCAGCAGCTATCTCCTACCCAGGTTTGAATAATCCGAGCAGTGTTACAGGAGTTTGGGAACATGTTCACTGGGAAACCAGGGTGCACCCACTTGGTGCAGCACCAGGTCGATACAAGACTCCAAAGGCCTTTTAGGCAGACTCCTTATAGGGTGCCTGAGAGAGTCAAACAGACTCTGAGGGAGGAGATGCAGGAGATGTTGAAACTAGGGGTAATTCAAGAGTCCAAGAGTCCCTGAGTCTTCCCAGTGGTGCTGGTGCCAAAGAAGGATGGCAGCACCAGGTTCTGTGTGTATTACAGGAAATTAAATAGCCACAAAGAGTCAGATGCTTACCCTATGCCTAGGACAGATGAGGCCCTAGAGCAGCTGGTTGGGCTAAGTACCTTACAACCATTGATCTTACCAAGGGTTACTGGCAGGTGCCCTTCACTCCACGTGCTAAAGAGAAGTCAGCCTTTGTGACTCCTTTTGGCTTGTATGGGTTCACAAAGATGCCCTTTGGGATGAAAAATGCCCCAACAACTTTCCAGAGGCTGGTAGATCATATTCTAGCAGGAGCAGGAGGGTTTGCCTGGGAAATAGAGTGCAGAGTGGTAAGATCAGGCCAGAACATGCCAAAGTAGAAGCCATTCAGGTATGGCCTGCACCTGTTACCAAAAAGCAAGTGAAGGCATTCTTAGGGAAAGCAGGGTACTACAGAAAGTTCATCGTCCCCAGTTATAGCACCATAGCTGCTCCCCTCACAGACCTGACAAGAGAAAACAGGCCAGATAAGTTAGTGTGGACCACAGCATGTGAGCAGGCATTCAAGAAGCTTAAAGAAGCTTTGGGAGAATCCCCCCCCCCTCCATGTTAGCTAGTCCAGATTACAGCAAAACATTTGTTGTGCAGGTGGAGTCTTTGAACCATGAGGTGGGGGCTGTACTTAGCCAGATTTCTTCAGAGGGAGAAGAGCACCCAGTGGTTTATCTCAGCCACAGACTCCAACCCAGGGAGGAATGCTATGCAGCTGTAGAAAAGGAATGTCTTGCCATAATGTGGGCACTGCAGAAACTTCAGCCTTACCTGTATGGAAGAAAATTCACTGTAGTGACTGAGCACAATCCCCTAACATGGTTATACAAAGTCAGCCAGCAAAATGCCAAGTTGCTAAGATAGAGCCTATGGTTGCAAGCATATGATATGTCAGTGCAGCACTGCAGTGGGATTAGCAATGCCAATGCAGATGGGCTCTCAAGACAGGGAATGGGGTAAGGTATACTCAGATAGACCTAACCCTGTCAAGCAATGTTTCTCAGCGGTCACTTGAAAAACTAGCTTGAGTTCTCCAGGGGGGGAAGATTTGTGAAGATAGGTGAAGGCTGCCAGCCTAGCCAGATAGAATTTTGTAGATAATTCTGTCATTTGTAAATAGTAATATAAGCCACAGGCTTGTTCTCTTAAATGGAAGAAAATGCTGTTAAATGTGGAACTGCAAAAATGTAACAACAGTGCACTCTGCTGTAGGAAGGCTGATAAGTCAAGCATTGTGTAATTGTTTCATGTCAAAACTTGGATCCGAGATGTCTAAATGAAGGAATTCTTCCTATAGTTTTGAGGCCAGAGTTAATGGCTACAATTTACATGTATAATTTATTTTATTGCCCTGGCTTCCTGACCAGCTGCAAGATCAAAAGGGCTAGTAACCTCTGAGTTTTTGTTAGCCTGGGAAAACAGAAAATTGTTAAGAATGATGTAATGTGAAGCAGCACTGTGTTATCAATTTAAAGAGAGAGAATTAGAGAGCAGTTTAGCATTTTGTCTTGAGAACATCCAACTCATCAGCACTGCCTATGCTATATATGTAAGTTTATTTTAGAACTGTGTTTTCTCTTAGATATAAATAAGAAGATTAAATTAGTTATTTTTCTATATTGATGTCAGAACTTTTCTACTGAATTATTTTAAGCATTTCTCTGTGATCTCTGAACTCTTGACTAGCACTATGTAGTAAGAAGTATTGTCTTGTGTTTTTATTATATATTATTAAATATTTTTAAAACTTTCAACTGTGGCCATTTTGTGTAGAGATAATTTAAGCTCTAGAGTACACTGCTTGTATATAGTGATACTGTCCAAGGCACTCCAAATAAGCCTTGACTGTTCCGTTACACTTACCATTTGGATAATAATATTGCACAGTAATAATTGGACACCATTTAGTAAGGGGCTTTTTAGTAGCTGATAAATATTAGTGGGTGGTGGCAGCTGGTACTATCGTTTAGACTGGGCAGAAAGGGGCACAGCTGGAGAATCTGTGCCAGCCTTCCCCAGGAGTGTCTGTGTGTTTGTATATAACTCATAACTCAAAATGTGTATGTGTGTCAGCTACTTGAGCAGGGACACAAAGCACTGGTTGGACAGAGAGGGTGCTGGAGGTTTTAGCTTGCCCACTAGGCTGAGATCTGGACCCTATAGCTGTTCCAGTGGGGAGTCTTACTGGGAATCTGGAGAGAAAGGGAGAAACCAGCCCCAGACTGACTGTGATTTCTGTGTGCTCTTAAGGGAAATTGTACTTTACTATGTGTGTATTTGTTATCCTCCCCTATGTGGACACCCCTCACTGGTGTTAGTGGTGAGGATTGAGGCTCCTTGATTGCTGGGCTAGTGCATGGGCGTCACAGTGAATATACTTATATTTATATGGATTGTTAAATATGTATGGCATTGTAATAGTTAATGAAAAATGTAACGTGATTACTAATGACTATTTAATGAGGGTGTGTGTGTGTGTGTGTGCGTGTGTGTGCGTGTGTGTGAGTGTGTGTGTGTGCGTGTGTGTGCGTGTGTGTGTGTGTGTGTGTGTGTGTGTGTGTGTGTGTGTGTGTGTGTGTGTGTGTGTGTGTGTGTGTGTGGTTAAGTTCTCTGAAGAAGTTCATTGAATGTGGATGAACGAAAGTGCTTACAGTTGAACAGTTCCTTTTAAACCGTGGTCTTCATTTTGTTATTTTTATTTTAGGACATGTGACCATCTTTTCAATATATTTAAAAATGTATTTAAATGTAAACAGCTCTATTTACCCCGCAAACATATTCGGTAAAAAAGCTGCTTTACATGTTAAGCTTAAAAAGTATTTGTTCTGACTTTTAAATTTATTGTGAGTCAAACCTACAGGCAATTGTCACCCAATCTGGAAGCAAGCAGGAATCTGACAGGTGTGAATGTGACCAAATGAGGTGGCTTTTATATCACTAGCAAGGTGCTTTACAAATATATGCACAGTTTATCAGCTAATACAGCTTTAAAATTTTTCACAATGAGGAATCAGATTGATGGCATCTCTTAAAATGTTTTAGCGATGTATGTTACTTTTATGTAATTTGGGGGTTCTGTATTTTGTATGTGTTATATGGTTAATTTAATCATCATCTTTTTCGGCTGTTCCCGTTAGGGGTCGCCACAGCGGATCATCTGTTTCCATTTCTTCCTGTCCTCTGCATCTTGCTCTGTCACACCAACCACCTGCATGTCTTCTCTCTCCAAATCCATAAACCTTATCTTAGGCTTTCCTCTTTTCATGTTACCTGGTAGCTTCATCCTAAGCATCTTTTTCCCAATATACTCAGCATCCCTCCTCAGCACATGTTCAAACCGATGTAATCTTGCCTCTCTGGCTTTGTCTCCAAACCTTCTAACCTGGGCTGACCCTCTAATATACTTATTCCTAATCCTGTCCACCCTCAACACACCCAGTGCAAATCTTAACATCTTTAACTCTGCCACATCCAGCTCAAACTCCTGCCTTTTTGTCAATGCCACTGTCTCCGACCCATATAACATAGCTGTTCTCACTACCCTCTCGTAGACCTTCCCTTTCACTCTTACTGGTACTCGTCTGTCACAAATCACTCCTGACACTCTTCTCCATCCACTCCATCCTGCCTGTACTCTCTTCTTCACCTCTCTTCCACACTCACCATTACTCTGAACTATTGATCCCAAGTATTTAAACTCATCCACCTTCGCCACCTCTACTCCTTGCATCCTCACCATTCCTCTATCCTCCCTCTCATTCACACACATATATTCTGTTTTAGTCCTGCTGACCTTCATTCCTCTTCTCTCTAGAGCATATCTCCATCTCTCCAGGGTCTCCTCCACCTGTTCCCTACTCTCACTACAGATCACAATGTCATCTGCAAACATCACAGTCCACAGGGACTCCTGTCTGATCTCATCTGTCAACCTGTCCATCACCATTGCAAATAAGAAAGGGCTCAGAGCTGATCCTTGATGTAACCCCACCTCCACCTTAAACGCATCCATGGTTAATTTAATATGTATATGTATTTATGTGTCTACCTGAAAGTATCAAAAGACCACATGGTTGAAGACGACATCATCGAGAAGACAGCATCAAAACCTGAAAACAGCAAACACCTAGATCGTCAAAAACCAACCCTGGGAATAGAACCACTCGACTGCCACGGAGAACATTGCCCTTTCCCCACTGTAGTGTGATCTTGGAGTTTATATGTTTGGTTGATGGGGGTGTGGGGGGAAACCCCCCACTTTGGATGGTTTTACTTGCTTCAGTATCTGTTTTCATGTCCTGGTGGCCAAGTGGCTCTTTTCCCGGGGATGGCTTTCCCAGTTCCGGGTGTTCGATGTTTTCAGAGTTTGATGTTCTTGTCTCGATGATTTCATTTTCGACTATGTGTTGATTTGATTTTCTGAAGTAGACCTGGGTTTATACAGTATCTTTATTTTGTGTTCTATATTGATAAATGTGTGTCATATCTTAATCTGAGTCTTATGCATTTTTTGTTGCTGTGTGAACGTCTGGCCTTTTCTGGTTTGTGCGTGTGTGTGTGTGTGTGTGTGTGTGTGTGTGTGTGTGTGTGTGTGTGTGTGTGTGTGTGTGTGTGTGTGTGTGTTTATATAGGTTTACTATCAAAAATCTTGAAATGCATTCCATCGAGTATTGACTTCCTCAAAAAATAACACTGAAAATGAAAACATTGTATATGCACAATTACGAAAGTGGTAATGTCGACAACTCCATATTAGATGTAGTTGACATTACCCAGCATACCTTGCCTTCCAGTCATGTCTAACTGATGCTATGCAGGGGGGAAAGCCCCCTTGCACCCTCCACACCCCTTGCTAATTATATGTGCAAACTCTGAGATTGCACTACAGTGAGGAAATGGGTATATTTCCCGATCACCACTGTACTGCTATCTCCAAGCAGAACATCATCCTCACAACAGTGAATGCAGACTGGCCATTTGCTGTTGAGGAGTTAACCATTTTTGGTTCAGCCTTCCGTGAACTGGAAATTAGTCTTTTGACCACCCCAGTTCGCATGAATGCCATCCATAATTTTGATAGTAAACTTCAAAATATCAAAGTGGAAAAATAGTAAACTGCAAAACTGTGATCCCAAAAGATCAAAAAACAAATAATGTGAAAAAAAACTCAGGTTTTTTACACCTACTCTCAATAATGGGAAAAAAAATCATGTTTTCTGCATCCCCTACTCTAAGATTGCACAGTAGTGGGGAAAGGGCACATCCCCCTTCCTGCTGTTCTGCAACCTCCCACAAAGTAATGCCAGTGGAAATGATTATATGACTACTCAATTAATTCCAACAGCACTAAAAACATGATATATTGCGCATATTATACTATATGGAAAGTTTCCATATATACATGCATGTATTTCTCTCTCTCTCTCTCTCTATATATATATATATATATATATATATATATATATATATATATATATATATAAGAGAGAGATGTGATTAGGGTTCATTTGATCTAAAGCATATTTCATCAAAGAAAAGAAAATGGTAACCATTTGAAATGTTGTTACCACTGGGCTGAGTCCCAAAATGTGGAGACCGAATAGCCGAAAAAGAAGACTTACCTATATTAAGTCCAAGATGGATAATTGTCAGGATATTCCCTGTTGTCTGAGTTAAGATGATCAAGGAGTTGTTATATATAAGTTTGGGGGTGCAGAGAGGCTTGTCCCCCCTGGAAAAAAAAGGTTTAAAAGAAGAGCGATGTTCAAGTTTCACTTACCTCCTAGAGATCCAGTCTTTTTTTTGGCATGTCGGCACTGGGTATTTTAAGTGCGAACATTCAATAGGGAGCAAAAAAATGTGGCATATCTATCCGAAAACACATTACATCAAAACCACAAAACATTGAAACATATTTTACTGAAAATGCTATATACACTAAATATATTTCCAGAAGCTTTTTTTTTTTTTTTTTTTTTGCAGGGGTGCAAGCTCCCTTGCAACCTCTCGTATGGGGGCGCTTTGCTCAACACACCTCCTTAACATAAATATACCAACTGTGATGCATTCTATGTGGGCAAGACTGTAAATAAACTCAAGCATAGGATTTCATGTCATCTGTCATAAATCTGATCTGGATGTAAAATTAAAGCACTAGACAAACACCTTTCTCTTCATAAAAGACACACAGGATTTAAGTTCCAGATCCTGGATTGCATAGACATGGGTGATCTTGAAGGAGACATCACAAATATTCTGGAGAAACATGAACTCGTGGCAATTAAAGCTGAACTCTTTTAGGAAGCCTGGACTAAACTACTACTGTTCAATTAAAAGTGTACTGGAACTTAGTAAATTGCCACACTGTTTACATGACTAATTTTATTTTATTTTATTCTACCAGTTGGTTTTAAATACCATTTTAAATCAGTTGTAATTTAAGTGTATATTTTGTTTCCATCATCATACATTTTTTCTTCTTCTTTTTTTTTCTGGTTCTCTTTTTTCCACTTTATTTAAAATGATGTGTAATGACAATACTAACTAATTATACAATAATATTTTTATAGGTAGTTTTTAGGGTTCTTGTATACAGACCTGAAGAAGTCTAGAAGGATGAAAGCAATCTTTATTAACAATAGGTTATGAAAATAGAATATGATTTTTACAATTGATTTTTTACATGCAAAGTGTATACGTATATATTTATGTATATATTTTGATTGCCAAATGGACCAAGGTTGATATATTTCCAGCCATGTAGTATATTGTCTTGGATAAAATCACAGACTTAATAATCTACTTAATAATCTGGTTAAATAAGAGGTACCACATCATTATAAATTTTATTTAAAGTACATAAAGGTTATATTATTACGACAGCTACTAAGTGGGGCAGGACCAGCTTGAATGTCACACTGATGGGGGAAGGGATGTGAATTTAACATGTGTACCAATAACACTTTGTTTTACAGCACAATAAACCACTCCCTTGCCTGATAAAAAGTATATATATATATATATATATATATATATAGCTTTAGAAAGCTTGTGAGAAAACTATTACTCTATTTTTGTTTTACTTGGATCGCTTGTCTGTGTATTTAATAAAGGATTTTTAACTGGAAACAGACTGCCTGCCTTGCTTGGATTACTTTCGAATACTTAGTAATTCTGTACAATTAAATATTTTTTATTTTTTTACTTAAGACGAGTTTAAGTTCGCTACTTCTACTACTATTGTCTGATCTGATTAACATACAGTGATTAACTAGAAATATATAGACTGAAAATCTTCCACACAGAAAAGTTTTTTACACTGTTTTGTTTTTGGACCCACTATACTTGTTTAGTGGGTTGTTTTGAGACTTCAGGGATACCACGGAGATTACTTGTTTTTTTTTTGTAATGTTCTATTCCCTGATATGTAATTTCTGACTTCTTGCTGCTATTGCCTCTACTAGAAGTATCCAATCCCATGCACTTAAAGAGCACTGTCCAGGGATTTGGATGTCTTGTAGCTTGCACAGGCTGCTGCTAGCACTCAAACCTGCCTACATGTCTGAAGAGAGAATGGAGCTGTTGCACCTCACCTGAACACAGGGGATGGGTGTGTACCTTCAGGTTTCAGACAGTGACTGGGAGTGGGATTTAGGCTTAGAGATGGGGGAGCATAGGGTTAGGGAACAGGAGGAGGTTTAGGGTAGAGACTGATTGGGAACTTTAGGTTTAAAGGAGTGGGAGGAGAGTTTTAGGTTTAGGGAGCAAGAGAGGAGTTTATGTTTAAGGGATGGGAATTGAATTTTAGGTTTTGGGAGACACTGTGGAATTTAGATTTAGAAAGGGAAAGTGGCATTTTAGGTTTAGGAAGCAATCAGGGACTTTAGCTTTAGGGAATGTGACAGGAATGTTGTGGTTAGGGTTAGGGACCAGTTGGGAGTTTTAGACAGAGTTAGAGCTCTACTAGGGCTGTGCAGTTCAGCAGGGACAGGTTGTAGAAGGGCTAAGTAATTCAGTAGGATCAGGTTAATAGAAGTTAGGGCAGTTATCATTTGTGTCCCGAATGACTGGCACACGAGCACTTGTAGTACACTACATTTTTTTCATATTTTATTGTGTACGTATTCAGTACAGGTCATGCCTGAAAAGGGTGCTAAGACCATCCCACCTAAATGAATAAAACGGAATAACTAAATACAGCCTTTTAGCTTTGATACAGGCTATTAAGCAGCTATGATTAAGTTTTCTTTATTATCAGTTTAACATTCTCAAGTTACTTAAACACAGATCAGAACTGTGACAGTGAATTAATTAATATTCTATACAGCAGCAGATCTTGCTATGGCCAGTGTATTCATCAGATGTTAAAAGAAATCTTATTTATGACTGCAAAATAAATGTTTAGTAATAGAGACTAAGTACAATGAAATGAAGGCTGCCAAGTCACCTAGCACAATTCACTCTAACTAAAAAGCCTCTGCAAACTGCCATTGTCAAAAGTCTTAGCTGATGAAGCCTGCTTCTACAGATTCAGTGTCATAAATTAAAGAACTTAGCATGTGGTATCCCTTGCCTTAACCAACATGATTGAGAAACCATGATATATAGTTTCTGCTCGTATATTTAAAAAAACACAAGATGCTACATTTGAATATCAAGTACACAAAATATTTGTTCAACTAATGACAGGTTAGAATATGTTGATGTCATTAGCAATTTGTTATGTCCTCCTTTTCAGTTATTTCATAATGAATAAAATTATTTTTCTTTTCACAGAGATGATAGCATTAATAGAAAAAGAAAACCACTTGCGATTTGGTCTTCTCAAATCCACAGCATAGAAGTCACACAAAGGCCGATAAATGACAGGTGACAGGTCTCTGCACAAATGGGAAATGATCACTGCTGCTATTTATTTTTCTTGTGTACATTTAAAATGTGACTTAGGGATATGCAATTACAAAAGTAATCAAAGTGTCATCCAGTGCTGACAGTTAATTCGAGGCAGTAATTCACGCATGGAGTGGAATGGTAATAAGTCCTGACATTTCATTCCTGATCTGGATCCTTATCTTTTGCTTTTCCCAACATTAAGTCGTCTGCAGGCAGCAATGAGTGTGAACAGTAAGATGGATCACACATTATGGTGTGCTTAAGCTGGGCATGTAGTGTCCGGGCCACATTTCATAAAAAAATGTGTCCTGCATCATGTATTTCAAGCTTAAGTACATCTGAAGCTGCAAGTAATTACTCCATAAGGCTTTCAAGCAATAGAAACCATTAATTGTCCCTTAACATTGAGTGTGTATGTGTGTGTGTGTGTGTGTGTGTGTGTGTGTGTGTGTGTGTGTGTTTTAGCATCCAACATGTATTTCTCATTATTTTGTGCATTGGTTTTAAGTAAGACAACTTTTTTAAAAAGTCATCATTAGAAAAAATATTTAATGTAAGTTTCCTATCCAGGTGCGGCCCCAAAATCTTCCCTATTCAGGGTAAAAGAATTTAGCTATGTCTCATAAGAAGCTACCTAATCTGTCTGTTTAGGTGTTTACATGACTTGCTCAAAGTAGGAACACATACTAGAATGGGTTTCTGGAAATGATGTACTTTGAACACGATATCCAGGCTTTGAAGGAAGATACCATCACAAAAGTGTTAAATTGACTAAACCATACTATGATACCTTGCATTCTCTCCTTACCTTTATTTAAGAAGACGGGGAAACAAGTACGAATACAAGGTATGTCATCAAAGACATATCCAATGCCTTTAAGAAAAGGTACTACCATTAGAAGCTGTACATATATACTAAATATATTCTGATGTGTACTCAAACTTGACTTCTTACAATTGAACAAAACCTTTTTGTTTTTTGTATATATATATATATATATATATATATATATATATATATATATATATATATATATATATACTGCCAGCAGTGATTTTTAAATCACTCATAACATTTAGGTATGCTTGGTCAGGAACTTTACAAATTCTCCCTGAATATCACTTAGTAATCATCAATAATCAGATTTAACTGTAGTCATTGGTTGACTGAGTTGGATGAGGTGTGCAATAAAAGTCATCTTTCACAAGATATCCTAAGATTGTTACTGTTACAACCCTTACAGGG
This sequence comes from Protopterus annectens, assembly GCF_019279795.1. Taxonomy (NCBI): domain Eukaryota; kingdom Metazoa; phylum Chordata; order Ceratodontiformes; family Protopteridae; genus Protopterus; species Protopterus annectens. Next base: position 343,624,785 of record NC_056748.1, on the reverse strand, counting down.
AGTCACTGGACACAGTACGCTGATATGTGTCTCTTCTCATCCAAGGAAACTTTGCAGTGTAGAATGTCCATAGATTTAATTTGTTTGTGTGTGCTAGTATGACATACAATGTGGTTTTGACTTCAGTTGGTCCCCCAATAAGGGTCTCTTATGGCCCACGTTTGTTAATCTCCCCAGATCTCTTAATTTTGTTAACATTACCATACCACATTTGCTTAATTTTACTAGTCTAATTATTTGCTACCCCGTCATTCCACAAATTGCCTTATATGCAGTCCCAAACTGCTCCTTGTCGCCTCACTCTGAAATTACAGCTCTTTACATGTAGATATTCAGCTAAATGTTGCTGTTCATACATCATATCTCCCATACATGCACTGACAGCCCATCAAGAAAACCTGATTTGGATCATGGCAGCGATGAATTTCAACAGGCTAGTTATAACTGCCAGCGTGGCCAGCATTTTCATCTGTGTGGCATACCAACTAATAATATATATATTATGAAATTATTTCCTTTCTTCTTTTATACTATGTAGTGCAGTTACTAATCTGCATATAAACTTTGCTTAAGCATCTGCTCAGATCTTTCTGCAAATTCATATGTAGCAAGGTAGTATGGTACTATATCGATATACTTTATTTGATTCTATTTCTAAAAAAATGCTTCAGTCTTTCGTACGTATTACTAATCTTTGCTGCCACATTTAAGATTTAATAGCGAACCAGGAATCATAACAGTAGTTGTGTATACTTATTGTGTATCCTTGATTCCTTCCTTCCCTCCCTCTCTCTCTCTTTAGCAGGGTGCAAGGGAGTTGCAGGGTTCACTGGAAACATCCCTAAAGCATACACCCAGCAGGCTCATGCAAAATGCAGTCTGAGTCCACCCAATCCACCGAACATTTATTTAGGACAAGCTTTGTACCACCCTTGCCCCTGTGCTTTAAGTTCACTAGAAACATCCCTAAAGCATACATACAGCCAGCTCATCCAAAAGGCAGTTTGAGTCCACTCAGTTCACCCACCATTTATTTAGAACAAACTTTGTGCCACCTTTGCCCTTGTGCTTTATGTGTTAGAGGCATCCAGTCTTTCCTCTATGCATTTTAGCTTGTACAGTGACTAGTCTGAAGAGAAGTGCTTCAGTGTCCTGGTTTGTAAGCAATAGCCTTATGGTCTGTAAACCCTCCTCCACAGACATCCTGCTGGTCAGCCTTTACTCTCTAAACCCTTACAGAAACTGACATTTACTCATACTGCTCTTACTCAGACTGTTTCTTTTTCTTATATTTTCTTCACTTCTTCTTGACTTGCTACTCCATTTATTTATATCCTCCTGTCTTTCTTCAGTGGAACTGCATGACTTCAAGGAAGTCAACCTTGCCCAACCCACTTCCTTTATTTATCCTTGCCCAAGACAGCTATTAAACCATTTTCAGCTCCAAGCTAGTATTTGTGCACATTCACCACTGACTCAGTGCACTCAGCTGTCTCTTTAGTGTGTTTTTATTTTTTTATAGAAGGATCCCTGCAAGCAAATAGATATGTATATAACAGTGAAGTCTGCAGTGTGAACACTAGCCTGTGGGCTATATTTTTATTTAAATTATAAATATTATTGCAGCCTAAAACAAAGAACTTTGTCCACTATAATAGCTTCATTTTCTTAGACCACATCAGTCCAATTGGTACTTTTTCCTTCAACTGTGCTCTACTGATTGTTTTTAGCAGTCCACTATTTCCCTTCCTTAAGATTTTTTTCTCCTTTTCCCCAAATGCTTGTGTAACCACTTTCAGTTCTAAACTAATATTTTCCAGTGCTGCAGTCCTGTGTTTTGGCTTAGTTTTTCTTATTGTTTTGCTGATCTGTGGGTGTGGGGGTAGCCTCTAGACTTTGCATTTCAAAGTCTCTAGAAACCGCCTTACCACTACACAGTTGTTCAAACAGTCAGGTTCAGTTTTTTACTGTTATATATCATCATTAGTCAGGTCAAGGAGATATTGGATTAACTCACCTACTGTGTCCTAGAGCAACAAAATCAAAACTTTCAACTACTAACACGGAGGCCTTTTAAACCGCATTGTTTCTTTTACTTATCTCTCTCAGCAGATTTGTGGCTGTTTAACTTCAGTCACTGATTGTTTTTCTCTGTCTCTTTCCCAAGTTTTCAACCCATGTCATTCACCCTCTCTAATGTTTAGGCTCACCCTGCTCTCCTACCCAACCCTCAATTCCCACAAACACTCCTCTTGCTGTATATTTATACTTCCATAGCACCACCCGCATATTCTTCAAACCATATCCGTTCCCTCCAGAAGAAAAACAATCAATATCATTACTCCCAATAGTAACACCCACTCTAATTTATCACCCAGGACTCTCTCTCAAACTGTCCTACTCCTTGCCCCTATAACTATAACAATACATCTCTACAACCAACCCAGTACCTCCTAACATTTTCTAATCCTAATTTACAACAAAGATAAAAACCCAAGATAAGATGCCCCTAACTCAGATTATTTGACTATTCCTCCTCACTCTACTAGTCATCATCATCAGTTTTCAAATCCACCTCCTTCAAATACTTAGGACTTCAACCAGTCCTCACAAAGAATATCAACATCTACCCACCCTGTCTTTCTCCATAACACTCTTTCTCTACAAAGAAACCACATCTGATTTATCTGTTAATATCTCAAAACTAAGTACCTAAATTTATGATCAAATGCCAAATAAAAACCAAAATGTAACTGGCCACACTCTTCCCTCTGTAAAATATCAATTCAAAATTAGTGGAGATATTCACCCCAACCCAGGTCACACTGTTCATAAAACTATCACTTCCAACTCCAAAATAAACCAGTTACCTAATACCTCTCAAAACAAAAACAGAACCCAAACTCAACTTACTAAATATGAACCTAGGAAGTATGTGCAATAAAATCCATGACATCCATGGCTACCTTGCCACATACACTCCTGCTGTAGTCATAGCTACTGAAGCCTGGTTAAAACAGAAATAAGGATAATGAGATCTCACCCCCTGGATACAGTATAGTCCGCCATGACAGACAAAACAATTGTGCAGGTAATATGGCAATCACCTACAAAACTTCCCTATCACCTTACTCCCACAGGAAATACCCAAATATAACAATACTAAACTTCTAATAACACTGCTAAAAATCAACAATAGGAAAACTATACGTTGAACAGCAATTTATGTACCACCAGGGAATAACAGTCATACTGCTGGAAAGATCCTATATTGGATATCCAAACAAATTAACCATGAAACTATAATACATAGAAACTTAACTATAAGCTGGCAACTCATAAATTCCACTACCCCACTGAATCCATAAACTTATACAACTTCAAACAATTAATAACGACACCCACTGGAATCAATGAAACTTCAGGGAGAGACTCAACATTAGACTACATTCTTACAAACAAACCAACCAAACTGACAAACGTAGGCTGTCTTTTAGATAGCATAAGTGACCTCATATCAACACATCCCACTAGAGATCACCATAACCTAGATAAACATATTATCTAAATTCAAATAGGAAATACAACCAATTTCAGCAAAGATATTTTCAATGAAACATTGAGACAATATAACTGGAATGTTCTTAGAACAATGCCACTAGATACTGCTGTAGAATACTTTAACAGTGCATTCTTACAGACTTTAAATAATCTAGAACCAGTATGTGGTAAAAGAATAAAGTCCAACCCCACACCATGGCTAACAAAACAAACAGAAAACTCGTGATAAAAAGGAATAAAGCCTGGAAAAGTTGGTGTAAAAATAGAACTCAAAATGCCTTCCAGCAATTTAGACATCTTAGAAACCTTGTAAAACTCCATGTCAAACAGAACAAGCAAACATACTATAATAACCTACATGAAAAACATTAAAGCAACACAAAATGTTTTTGGTCATCACTAAATAAACTACTCCACCCTGGCAAGACCACCACTCCCTATCCAAAAACAAACAATACAACAGAATATATCCCCACACAGTTTAATTCCTACTTTATACAATCAATATTATCTCTCTTAGACACTAATACATCTGACCCCTTCTCTCTACCCTTGTCCAGCCAAAACCAACCACAGCTCTTTAATTTTAGTCCAGTACCCACCTTGCTTAAAATAAAAACTACTTACATAGCTGTTGACTAACTACCATCAGACAACCTAAAATGGGTACAGAAGTCATAACCTTCCCTGTGTCCATACTAATTTATAGGTCCATAGCAGAAACATATGTCCCATCACTGTGGAAAAAATCCTACATCACAGCACTGCACAAAGGCAACACATCTACAGAGTTTATTAACTACAGACAAATAACGATTCTCTCCCCCCTCTCCAAAATATTAGAGAAATGCATCCATATGCAGCTGATGCTATACCTAACCTCAAATAACCTGCTCTCAGAAACACAACTTGGCTTTAGGCTCCAACACAGCACCACTGCTGTTCTACTACATTTTATCAGGTAATAAACCAATATAGAAACAGTGGTATGCTTGTATCTACCATGTTCTTAGATGTTCCTAAACTTGCTAAAGGCATTTGATACTGTCTCTCACCAGCAACTGCTCATTTAACTCTCCTCAATAGGAATTTCCTAACACTCCTTGTCATGATTTTTAGTTACCTATCTGGGAGGCAACATGCTGGCAAATGGCCACAAATGTACTCATCTTTTCAACCAGTTAATAACCTCCACACCTCCACTCACCATACTAGTTTAGTTCAGTATGCAGACAACTCAGTGTTAATATCTGTGGCCTCAACAATAAATAAGCTCTAAGATATTACACAAAAATCGTTCTCCTCTGTAGAAACCTGACTCAAAGGATCAAACCTTCTACTCAGCCCCCCAAAATATGTTAATGCTTTTTACCTCAAAAAGTTGCCAACGTCAAAAGCAATCTTTTGCCATAAAGTCAGCAAATAATACTGTCAGTGAAACTGTAACTCACAGTAAACTTCTAGGTGTTATAGTAGATGATCACCTCAAATATGGCCAGCATATACTGCACACCACTAAATCTACACACCAGAAACTTGCCTCCCATTATAGGATGAATGGATTTCTTACAGATACTGCAAGAAAAACTCTAGCCACCACCTTCTTAATGCCAACTCTCTTATATGCCACTCATATCCTAACAAACTTAAACAATACTCAAAGAAAGAAACTTGCCTCCTGCTACAATAAAACAGCTAAATTTGCCACCAATCTCATTTATAGGATACACCCTTGTCATAGCTTAAAGCAATTAACCTGGCTTGAACTACACAACTACCTAACATATTCACAACTAACTACAACACCCAGACTAATTCATCATCCAGAAAAATGCCCTGCAGTACACAATTTATTACTACCCTACAGTCCAGCAAGGGACCTCCATTCTAGTAAAAATTCTTACTACTCACAAATAAGTCAATAATGTTACAGGAGGCTTGCTATCCATAATAAGTTGCTAAACTCTAGAGTAGTATTCCCACACAAATAAAATGCTCAGACAAACTCAATAGTTTTAAACCACTGCTTAAACAACATCTTAACCAGTCCTGGTCCTACACATGCTCATCAGCAGGTTAAGACGTCGTGCTCACCATACGATATCTCCAAATATTCTCCTTAAAAAGAATGCCCTCAACTTCTCATTGAAATGACAAAACTATTTTTATAGATAACTGATGCCTGCACATCCTTTAAGTTGCACATGGGTTTTCACTTTAGTAACTTCTACCTCCGTAAAATATTAGAATGTATAAATGTAACTACTGCATGAGTATAAATGTAAATAGAAATGTAACTACTCTTGTATTTATCTGGAACCTAGTATAATGCAATGTGAGCAAATGGAGCTTTTCTCCCTAGGCATTTGCTGAAAACGGACTTTCCTAGTAAACAAAGACAAACAAATAAATAAATGCATTGACTGTGAATTGTAAATGTTTCAACTGTCTCAAATATATTATATGTTTACATATATGAAGCTTTACTCCCTGGTCCTCCACTGAAAATGGGTCTTCTAGGGACAGACAGACTTTCCAGGTAAACCAATGACAACAAAAAAATAATTTTAAAGAACATTTGTTTATTATGCTAATGCTCATGACAAAGTGCTTTCAGGCAATTTGAATGTAGTTTGGAAACCAAAGAGGAATACTTTCCTGCTATGGGCTAATCACACCTCATTGAAACCTGTTGGCCACCAGGTTCTGTGAAAACTTCACTCCCCTCTCCCCACAACAAGTACCCCATGACATCCTTACCACCTGTCCCCTACCTTGTATCTCTAAGGAGTAGGTCCTAAATGCCCTCTCTAAGGCCAAAAACACAGCATCTATGGGACCTGATAACATCCCAGGCTGCATCCTACATTGGCTCCAACATGAATTAGCAATACCATTGGGTACTTTTTTCAATCATAGTCTAAGCACCGGCTTTGTACCAGCTGAATGGAAAACAGCCACTGTTATTCCTTTGCACAAAGGTGGTGCTTCCACTGACCCTGGGAACTACAGACCTATTAGCCTGACTAGACTCATCTGCAAGGCCATGGAGCAAGTCATTATGGACCTTATCAACAAAGATATAGGTAATCTCCAAACACTTGAACCTACTCAGTTTGGATTTGTCTAAGGGAGATCATGCCTGTTAAACCTGGTGGACTTTTTTGAGACAGTCACCAAGGCCCTGGATGAGGGAACATCTGTGCATACAGCCTACCTGGACTTAGCTAAGGCATTTGACACAGGTCTATATTACAAGAGCGAAACTTTAGTTAATCGAATAACTAAAGATCGAGCTTCTAATATCGAAACCTAAAAATCTTGAACAGATGAGTTAACCCAGGGAAACACTTCCTTTGGCCACATGAAAAAAAACACTTTAAATCTCAAATTAAGTGGAGGGCTTCATCCCCCACAACCCCTGATGTGGGGGGCTGTCCATCCCACCCCCCCCAAATAAATATACCAATTCCTAGATCACTCCAAATTTGAGAAAAGGTCATAATTCACAAAATGGCCAGGGGAAGTGTTTCCCTGGGTTAAATAGGCCATTCGAGATTTTTAGGTTTGGATATTACAAGATCGATCTTTAGTTATTCAATTAACAAATGCTTCAATCTTGTAATATAGACCCTTTGACACTATCCCCCATTCAGGCATCATTGACAAACTCACCCAACTAGGCATCAACCCTTATACTGTTAGATGAGTCACTAATTGGCTCACTGATAGAACTCATATAGTCAAAATAGGGAATCCACCTCCAGCAACAGACCTGTAACCAGTGGTGTTCCGCAGGGCTCAGTCTTGGGACCTGTACTGTTTGGAATTCATTTCTCTGAAGTACAAGTAAAAACTAAAGGTCTGTGGCTGACAAAGTTTGTTGCTGACTGCAAATTGGGAATGGTCATAGAATCGCCAAATGATGTCAACATCCTAGAAGAGGGTCTTACACAAACAAATGATTTGTGCCAAAGTCATGGCCTTAAACTCAAAGCAAAAACATGTATTATCATTCTTTTCAGTAAAAGCAATGTTCCTGCTAACTACCTGCTAACTACCACATCAACAGCAACACCTTAAGTATGCACACAGTGGTGACAGACCTAGACACACAGGTTGACAGCAACCTTACCATTGACCACCATATCTCCAGAGTGGTAAGAAGAGCAGTCTATATTGCTCATCTCATAAGTAAGAGCATTACCTCCAGAAAAAAAGAAGTTATAACCACCCTGCACTCTTCCTTCATCAGGCCAATAATTCAGTACAATGCCCCTTTTGGTATGTACCTTCCAAGCATCTGCAGCATCTGGAGAAACCTAAAAGGTTCCTCACAAGGAAAATTCAAGGTCTTCAGCATCTGTCCTATGGTGATGATCTGAAATCGCTATCACCTTATTCTGTTTCATACAGATTACTCAGAGGCGATCTCTGCCTGGCATACAAGGCAGTCTCTGACATTGCTTTACTGGAAATGCGGCATATCCGTAAGTCAAATGGTACATGGGTTACTTGTCCTAAAGACCTTATCCAGGTATGTGACATTAATAAAACCTGTTAGAGGGACAGATTTGTCTCCCAGAGGTTACCACACCTTTGGAACAGACTCCCACTTCATGTCAAACACAGCACCTCATTGGTCCTCTTCAACTGAAGCCTGGATGATTGGATGGGTAACCATAAATTCACCCCAGGGGTTCCATCTCTGTCCCTCTTGGACAGGGGCAATAGGTGTGGAAATAAGATTAAGAACATGGCTAGGCTTGTAAAGGCCCTAGGGCCATTAGCCTACTAACTGTCTATGATCCTATGCTACTGAGGTCAAGCAAGTACTTTTTTGTGGAGCAGAAGGACATATAATAAATAATTGTGACAAACAAAGATATTTACAATGTGGCAAAAAGGAGGTCCATTTAATAATAAAAATGGAATGTTATAAATGACCGGTCATTTGTGGATGGATTGTAAAGTAAATAACCAAAATGATGAAAGCATTAAATTGCTGAGTCACAATTTCTAATGGGAATGAAAATGTTCATGCCACTGAAGATTGTGAAGAAATGCTACTTGATAGTATAAGTGAAGGTGAGAAAGGGTTTGATTTAAAACAAGACAATACTGAAGAAGTTTAAATGGTTGTGCAGATGGACAAAGAGAAGGTTTGCTGAAAAACTTTATTTGATACATGACAAACAGATGGCACTCATGATGAAAATGAAGAGCAGTAATTTGACTGGAAAAGTGAAGGATAAAAAACATAAAACACGGTCCCCCAGATTCAGCAAGCTTCTGTGCAGGAATAGCTTATTCCTGCACAGAAGGGACCGTTCCTGTACAGCATGGCAACACGCCATGCATATTTATGAAGGCACGCTGCCATTTTCTAAAACAGACATGGTTCTGTGTACAAGCCCAGGGGGTGTGTCTGAGAGCAGAGCTCTCACACTACACATGCCCACTGCACCCCAGAATTGCCTTTCGGCAATTTAAAACAAGCGAGAACACTCGTAACAACCCCAACCAATCAGGATAACAAATCTGGTCAAAGGCATAAGGGACAGTCTTCCCTACCGAGCATAAAGTCATTAGGATAACACAGGTATCATAAGCATATAGCGCACACCTCCCAACCTGTCAGAGTAAGGAATGTGGACAAAGCCAAAAGGGATAACTGTCCCACAAAGCAGAAAGTTGATAACATAACAGGTTCATCAGCATTAGCAGGGATATTTTGAAGGGTGCAGATAAAATAACACAACATTTTTTTTTTTTTATATAAATGCGATAAAGTTTAAGCATAGCTGCATGAATGTGCCCATTGCTTAGCTACTCTTAGTGCAGATTAAACAGCACAAGAAGTTAAATAGCAAAATCACAAAAGGTTTCTCATCCAGGAAAAAAAGAGGTCATTGTTCCCCTCTACTCATCACTCATTAGACCCATTATAGAGTAAAACGCCCCTTTTGGTATGTACCTCACAAGACATCTACAACAACTAGAAAGGCCACAGAAATACCTCACAAAGATGATTACCGGCCTCAAACAGATGCCCTACGCAGACAGTCTCAAAAAACTCCAGCTTTACTCTGTCGCATATCGCCTACTCAGAGGCAATCTCTGCCTAACATACAAAGCTATGTCAAACCCAGAGCTGTTGGACATGCTCCACGTAAAGAAATCCCAATCCCTCCGAGCTACATGCTCTAGGGACCTAAACCTTGTCACCACAATAAACAGAACATGCTGGAGGGATAGATTCCTGTCCCAGAGACTTCCCATAGTCTGGAACAAACTACCTATCTATATCAAACAAAGCTCCTCATTAGCACACTTCAAGAAAAATCTTGATGATTGGATGGGAGATAGGAAATTCACGCCCGGGATTACTTCTGTGGCGCTGCTTGACAGGGGCACAGGAAAATAATTTTCTTGGGTGGCAAAAGCCATGGTACCATTTGGCTAGGCTTATATAGGCCCTAGGGCCAATAGTCTAGTACCTACCTATGAACCTAAGAGACATTAAACACAAGCAGTACTAAAATAGTGTAGTGGTTAGAGCGTACATTTTGCAAGCAGCCATTCCCAGTTCAATCCCCACTGTAACCACTGTGCATTTTACATGTGAAAGCAGTAGCAGTACATAAACATTTTTTTTTTATTATTAGTTACTAAATAACATATATTTGTTAACCGGAGTACTGCATTAGATCCAGATGTGAGGTGTCAGTTTAATAAAGTTGTGAAAACCCCCATATAAACACAAGTGCCCCATACAGTATAGTCATACATGAATAAATGTAATGAAAACACATTGAGGGATATCAGGGACAGTAAACAAATTTATAATATGTAATGAATGATGAATCAATGCCATACAGCAGATAGTCTATAAAATGAAAAATAAGAAATGCTAAGCATTGCACAGCTCTGCTTAACAGGTGTAAGCATTGTGTAAATATGACTGCTAAGCAATGAGTAGCCCAGCTAAGTGGATTTTCCCATTGGTAAGCAGTGCTGAGCCTGTCCTTTTAAGCACTGCCAACCTTAGCTAAGTAGGTTTGCCCATAGTTTAGCTTATCTCAGTATATTCAAAACCATCCAATCACAGCAACGGGTGAGAAATCGGCCGTATTTAAACCCTGCAGGTGGGAATACAGTTCATAACTGGTTGCAGCTTCCCACTGTAGGCAGTATGGCAGGAGATGGTGAGGGCATACACTTCTGGGCGCAACACTGGAGCATAAAGGAGTCCAAGGTCATGGTAGGACTCCTGGTAAAGAATCATGATGAGAGACTGCTGCAGGGCCAGTACCAGAGCTCCCAATATAAAGTGGAAGCTTGGGAATGTCTCATCTGAGATCTCACAAGTACAACTGTTATCCCTCGGACTGGAAAGCAGGTTTGGCACCACTATGCCTACCTGAAGCGGAGAAAGAGGGAGGTCTTGCACCAGTGGGTCCAAGAAGCAAGGCAGAGGGGTGATTCCTCAGCAGTCTGTAAGTATTCATATCATCAAATGTTTACTAAAGTCCAGCCTGTGTATATGATGGATAGGTATGCCTAAATATTTTTCCATTTCCCTTAGAACTGCAGCTGAGCAGGCTGTGAATCAGAAAGCCTATGCTAGTAGGCTGCAAAGGCTGCATCACAAGGCTGGTGAGTAACAATCCTGCTTGTAGTAGTCATACCAAATAAATATAAAGTAATAGAAAGTCACCTGGCAGTATAAAAACTGTGTATGGGTTTTACTGAATAAACCAGACAATATGACAGTAATAGTGTCATATAGGTCATATTTAAATAAAACTGTAACTGCCTGGCAATAAAGCTCTAAATCCTGGACTGGTTGTGTTTACTCTGGTATTGTATGGCATTTATCATTGCATTCTCTGAATAGTAATATTGTGTTAACCAGTGTTACCCACACTGTGCTACATAAAAGAAATGTCTAGGAATGTCTGTATAAGACTGTTGTAAGTACAAGACCAGATTGTACAACCAAGTAAGACTTAGACAGAAAACACTGAAGAAAGCAATATCCAAACAGCACACTCTGCTGAAACTTAAAATTGTTGTATTTTAGCAGACACAGTCATGGTTCGAATTCTGGGAATGTTAGTAAGCATAATCATACCTCTCAACTGTACAGATTTTTTCAGACTGTCCAGATAATTGGCTCATATTTTCTGCCGGTTCCTCTGTCTCCCTGGCAAATCAGTGGGATGATCTCAGAACTGTAGTCACTAAATAATGACATACATTTGATTTTCAGACCTCAAAACCTTCAGAAGATGTATATTAAAGCAAATCCTGTCACTCTAGCAACTCCCCAAGTTTATGAGAGCAATATTCAAAATATGTCCCTTTTTGTACCCCCATGTTGTCAAGATTTGTCCAGAGTGTATGCATTAAGAGACTGAGCGGTATGTGCATAATATTAACTTGTAACCTGGGAATATGTATAAAAACAGTCAGATAGTGTTAACAAACATGCCCTCCACAGGTCTACCAGGTAAGAGATGTAGAATTTAGCTATAAGATAGTTGAAGTATACACTGTGTACAAACATACCACTGCCCAAACCAAGGCCATAGGGTATTGTAATAATACCTGTACCTTAATGATGAGAGCAATGATCATTAAAGTTGTGAGTACTACAAGTATATATAAGTTGTTAAATGACATATCTCCCTCCCCCACACCAAATCTGCAACAATAATCTAAATACACAACTCAGTGGGTATGTTTACACCAAACCTACTGTTGGGGCATATGTGCTATTGTTCAATAAATATTGAAATATGTTTCTATTAATGTTCCATGTTGAAATATTATCATTGGTGGCCTGTTACTATCAGTGCAACCTGCATGCTATTGTAATGGCCACTGTGGTTCTATATAGGCATGTGCTCTGTTTGCTATGCAACTGTTCCAAATCAGGTGTTTTAGGTTAATGGGAATATCCATGCATGCTGTTATAACTAATCCTGGATTGTGTTGACTATAACAAACCCACATATGTTTTAAAACTGCAACACCATAGCACATTTGGGAAGGCTGGTCCCAGTGGTCCCACCTCTCCCACCTCATCTGGCCATGGCACTAGGCACTTCTGGGACCTACCCCAGGACCTCCTCGGCTGCTGGTCCTGCACAACCTTCGGGTGAAACTGCCTCAAGTGATGGGGCT